>NW_027555847.1:64101122-64343622 GCF_003287225.1 Phascolarctos cinereus
TGATATGATGGTTTACTTAGAGAAACTTAGAGAATCAACTAAAAAATGAGTCAAAACAATTAACAGCTTCAGTAAAGTTGCAGGATATAAAATAAACCCACATGAATTATCAACATTTCTATATATTACCAACAAAACCCCGGAGGAAAAGGCAGAAAGAGAAATTCCATTTAAAACAACTGCAAACAGTATAAAATGCCTGTGAGTCTACCTGACAAGACACACACAGACATTATATGAACACAATTACAACTCTTCACACAAATAAAAACAGATTTAAATAATTGGAGAAATATTAATTGTTCATGGGTAGAACAAGATAATATAATAAAAATGATAATACTAAATTAATTTACTCATTCAGTGCCATGCCAATCAAACTAATAATTACTTTATAGTTAAAAAATAATAACAAAATTCATCTGGAGGAAGAAAAGGTTGAGAATATCAAGGGAATCAATGAGGGAAAAAAAATAAAGGAAGGAAGCCTAGCAGTATCAGATCTCAAACTATATTAAGAAGCTGTAGTCATCAAAATAATTTGGTGCTGGATAAGAAACAGAGTGGTTGATCAATAAAACACAAGAAACAATTGAACATAGCCGTCTAATGTCTGATAAAACACAAAGCTCACAGCTATTAGGTCAAGAGCTCACTATTTCATAAAAACTGCTTGGAAAACTAGAAAGCAGTCTGATAGAAACTAAGCATAGACGAGTATCTCACATGATATACCAAGATAAGCTCAAAATGAGTACATGAGTTAGATACAAAGCATGAAATCATAAGCAGATAAATGAACCATGGAAGAAATGACATGTCAGATCTGTGGACAGGGGAAGAGTTTATGGTCAAATAAGAGATGGAGAGGTTCACAGGTAATAAAATGGGTAATTTTAATTACATAAAATTTAAAAGTTTTTATACAAACAAATCAATGCAGCCAAAATTAGAAGGAAGGAAACTGGGGGGAAATCTTTGCAGCAAGTTTCTTTCACAGAAGTCTCATTTCTCAAATATAGAGGAAACTGAACCAAATTTATAAAAAATAAGAGCCATTCCCCAACAGACAAATTGGCAAGGGATATAAACAGGCAGTTTGCAGAGAAAGAAATCAAAGCTGTCCATACCACATGAAAAAAAATGTCCTAAATCACTAATAACCAGAGAAATGCCAGTGAAAACTCTAAAGTATCACCTCAAATCAATCAGAGTGGCTAAGATGACAGAAAAGGAAAATGACAAATCCTGGAGGGGATGTGTGAAAATAGGCGTACTAATACACTGTTGGTGAAGCTGTGAACTAGTCCAACTACTAAGAGCACTCTAGCCTTACAGCTTTAATGGCTTAAAACTGCACACAGACTTTTGGGACTCCCTGCATTGCTTCCAGTGCCTACCATAGGACATTCATTACACCTAGCAGATGATTAACAAATGGCTGATGAATGAATAAATTAATGGCAGGGGAAGTAAGACATATAACAATCAGGGGACAATGCAGAACTATGTGATCTAAGGTATTGTCGAAGTGACGTTTCAGAAGATGAGAGAAGGGAATAGGTGGGCTGAAGGAAATCTGAGATGAATCCTGAAGGATTTGAAGGTTCAGAAGCTGAAATATATAAAACTATGCCCTTTGTAATAATGTACTGTATTACTCTCTTTCAAGATCAAATATTTCATATATGTTGTTTCTTCTGACTTGCTGTTCAAATGTAACTTTTTTGGGGGGTGGGGGAAGAGGAGTCCAGAACCGTGGTTTCATTGATTGGGGGGGGGGAGCTTCCAGTATGGAAACTCCCTCCACCAATGCTGATCAGCAACTTAACTGTAACTTAGAATATCAGAGAGCAACCTGGGTCCCAGTGAAGTTAAGCAACTTACAGGTCACAAGGCAACTATGTGTCAAAAGTAGGGCTAGAATCGAGTGCTTCATGACTTCAAGACTGTCTCTCTATCTACACCATGCTGCTCCATGGAATGAGCGAAGCAAGGGGTGTTCACCTTTTTTGAGTATGGACAACTTGGACAATCTGGTGAAGCCTAGGGGGCCCTTCACAAAATATTGTTTTAAAGGCATAAAATAAAATGCATAGAATTACAAAGGAAACTACCTATGTTGAAATACAGTTTTCTGTCTACCTATACTTTCTCTGTTAAATGTGTCATGTGTACATATGACACATATGGATAAACATATAGATACACATGTGTATGTATATGTACATGCATTAAAACAGTACATGTTCACAGACCCCAGGAAGGGTAAAGGAAATATACCTGCTAGTAAAAGTCCTCATTTAAAGCAGGATTCCAACCACAGTGCAAGAATAATTTCATTTTTCATGGAGCAAAGAGCTTTTTAAGTGTGTCAGTTCTGTGGGGTCAAAATGATACCATGCAAACACAGAATTTGGTCAAGAAAGCCAGACTGATACAACAGCATTAGGAGGTAAAACTTGCCTCAGTATTCACAATGTAGTTTACTAATTGGAAGTCATCCAGGATTGTGTCTATCACTCTGTACTCTCACATGGCAAAGTGGAACAGTGTTACTGTCAAAGTGAAAGGCTTTCAAAGTATTTATTTTTCTCTAGTGTAACTACAGCATTCAGGGCATGGGGTCTGACTCCACAACCCTCATAGGGCTCCACAAACAAACTGGTTTTGGCTATGAGCCATCCCAACCCAAAGTCATGAAGGGGACAGTGGCTTAAAAGCCACAGTGAGTCACTTGATCTAAATCAGAAACTGTTAAAGCCTTTCTCTTCTGCAATACTTTCTAACTTCCTTTGCATGTGCCCATCGACCGCCAATGTGTAAACAGGGATAAGAGAAAGGCCCACATGGGGCCAGGCAGAGAGAGTGCCAAACTCCTTCTGGTGTCCTGGGCCCAATGCCATTAAGTCTTAAAAGAAAATACAGTGGAAGGAGCCACTTACACTTTAGGAAGGGAGAACAATGACATTCTTATCCCACCGGAGAGGATGGGGGCCAGAGGGAATAGCACCTTTCTCTGGAAGTCCTAACACTCCTTCAGAGTAAATGAGGAAAAAAACAATCTAAGAAATTCCTACAATAGTAAAGGGAAATGCAGTTAAAGGAAGGCAATTATTCTGATAATTTAGAGAAAGGGAAGAAAAGAACTTTAAAAAAAAAGGTTTTGAATGAATTATATGTAGAAGCCTACTCACCTTCTGAATCCAGAGCCTGAATTTTCAGTTCCAAGGGAGAGTCTTCAAGGTAGAGTTCTCGGGTGGTGGAGACAATCTGAATGCCATGGATGATGTCCACAATGGCATCACAGCGCAGAACCTGGCCGGTCACTGAAGGAGATGGCCCAGACATACATGGTCAGCCCCAGGGCTTGAAATTTTTGCTACTTTTCCCTGTCCTTCTTCCTTTTTACTCGGCTGGTAGGTACAGGGTTTGGGATAGGCTCACAGGAAATTTAGGGGGCAGAGGGTATGGCAAAGGTAAAGCCTGGAAACACAACCCAAACCAATATGAGAGGTATCTAGTGAGCTCACTCACATGGTTCAGAGGGACCTTGACCAGGAAATGGAAGCCAACAGAAAATTCTAAGCCTCCCTTCTGAGAGTAACACCATTGGCTCCTCCAGAAGATATTAACTCCTGTTCTCTTAGAATCTAAACTATGACAAAGCACCTTATTCCTCCCTAAGGTACTCAGACTAACTTAGCCCCACAGAGAGCCACCCTCTGCCCATACTCCCACAAAACCTTACAATACAGGATAGTGCCTCTTTCCCCATAAACCTTAGGTCAGCCCTTTTAAGAGGAGTTCAAATTTTTTTATTTAATTGGTAAAAGGAAATGCCAGTAAGAAAACTCCCTCCACCTAGCACATCAGCCACCCTTCTGCAACTTAAAATATAAGAGAGTTGTCTGAGGGAATGGAAGAATTAAGTGACCTGTCTAGAGTCATGTATCATATGCTGAAGGTTTTCCTAACTCCAAGGCCAGAACTCGATCCACAACTCTAGGCTATCCAGTCATAAATTTTTTAAAAGCACACTAAAAAACAGAAATCAGAACCAAACTATAAAATCAATCCTTAAAAGTGATGCTATACTGCTGAGGCAATAAACTCTTTGGCTTAGAATCTAGCATTACTAAAGACAACCTTCTAAGTCCAGTCTCTGAAACAGCAATTTCTCCTAAAGACAAACTGTTTACCTGCCACAGCCTGAGTCCCCTCATCCAAAGTGGTCAAGTGGATTAATATAAACTTTCAAACAAAATGTGCTTGTAAGACACACATCGCAGAATGAGTCTGTTTTCAATGTTTGTCATCAGCTAAAATAAACAGGAAATGGTCTGTATCCATGAATTGGGTCTTTGATGGTCCTTAAAAGTCTAATGGACACACACAGACTTTCAACTCCACCAATATAAGAGGCAGAGAGTGAAGATTGTTGTGTACAACTTTCAGACACTTTCCTGGAGGTAACATCATGCTGAGAAGTAACTCTGAGTTAAGTGGTTTGAACTGTGCTTTTGGTACTAGGTAAGCACCTTAGAAATGAAGGTCCCATGCCAAGAGAGGGATAAAGTAAAAGAATGTAGATGGGGTCTAGGCTTAATCACCATATGCATGGGAAAAGCCATGCATGGGAAAAACTCAAAGCTCGACAATAATTGAGCAGAATCATTCATTCTCATAGACATTCCTCTGCGCAATACTCTACCTGTGGGATGGGCTATAAATCAGTATGTCCATGAAGTATCTACATACTCTGTGTGTGTGTTGGGGGAAGAAACTGTCTTTGGGACAAACCATGTGCTCCACTACTTGGCACAGTCTTAGAGTACAGCAAGGGCCTAGTAAATGTTTACTGAGTTGACTGTGTGTCATGATATGTTGAAATATAAGCAGAAACTATGTCCTGGCTCATGGTCTCTGAGTGGCCAGAATAACCCTAGAGCAAAGACTAGTTTTCCTCTTTATATATCCCCCCCCCTACAGATTAACACTAGGCTGGACAGTAAAAATATTTGTACCAGAATATTGTATATTTTGTCAGAGGGTCCCTGTATGAATTGAATTTGCCTAATTATTTTTCTCGTTAAAAAAGGATGAAGGATTTAATTTGAAAAGCGGAAGAGGTGTTTTTCCCTCACCAGAAATAATTATGATGTAAATAGAAAAGGCATCAACAATATATGCTTTTCAAAAGGGCATGGCATCTGACTCCACAGCCCTCACAGGACTGGAAGAAAAGGCAGACTGCTTACTGATATCTTCTGCAAAGATGATGCTGGTGAGGCGGGTTGGCTGCGATAAACGGGCCTGAACAACTGCCTTTTGAGAGCATTGCCGTTCATCCAGATCCACAGGTTCAATACTGGCCACTTCTGGTCTGGTAGATGACCTAGAAACAAAGGGCTTTATGTTATCGAGAGGGTTCCCACCCGTAACAGTGCACAGACATATTGCTACACCAGGTGCTTCTGCAACTAAGGCAAGCAGCCCTCCCCCCTCCAGTCTTACTTATAAGGCTTCATTCATTGGATCTCCACCTGCAACTGTCCTTTGTGTTATTAATCTGACCCGAACCACACATTAGCAGGATACAAATCAATTGATTAAACACCTGCCATGTGCCAAACACTGTCCTGGGTGATAGGGATACAGGTGAAAAGAATGACATAGTCCCTTCTCTCAAGGAGTTTGTATTTTAACAAAGAAAATGATTAGGACAATGGAGAAGGACAGCACAGTGAGCCTCTTTTTATTTTTTCCTGAGGGCATGTATGGCTTGACTTTATACAACAGGCATGCTCTGAAAAGTTCATAGAATGTCAAGTTGGAGGGATCTTGGATATAATCTAATCGAACTCCCTCTCTTTCCCAGTAAGGAAAGTCAAGTCCAGCAATGCTGAGGGATTTGCCTAATATCACACAAACAGTAAATAATTATAAAAATTACATTCAGTTCAACAATTATGTTCAATATATACCTATTGAGCGCCTATGTGCAAAGCATTGAGCTATAACTCTCAATTTCTAAGCCAAAATTCTTTTTACTGCATCATATTATATATAAATAGGCTTTTCTTTTTGGAAAATCAAATAAGCATTTTAAAAAAGAACACACATACATACACTAAATGAGGTCATTGTTCAAAGGAATCTCAAATTGAAAAATCCTTTTGAAATGTGAATATTCACACCACTAATTTACTGGTTTTGGTTTTTCCCCCACAGATTTGCAAAATTTCCAGCCTCCCTTTCAGTTGAGCAAAAGGCATTAATGATCACATGACCAGCAACACCTCTCCTACGTGAATGCAATCCCAGTGGGCTAATGAGGCCTGGGAGCTGATATCTCACTCTGTGGCACATGCTGGATGCTACTGAGCTATATAATCCCATTTTTACTGGTGCTCTCATTGTGTCCTTCGCCCTTTTGACACAGGCAACTAACCCCTAAAAGAAGCATTCCAAAGCTTTGTTGTTGCTGTTGTTGTTGATATTGTTGTCATGGACCTCTTTGGCAGGCTGATGAAGCCCACAGAATGCTTTTCAGAATGTTTTAAAATGCACAAAATAAAACACATAGGATTAGAAATATAATGATTAAAATATTTTTAAGTTCATGGATTCCAGGTTAAGAAACCCTCCCTTAAAGCATTTTCCCTTCATTTCTTTTCTAGATGAATAAAATTGTAAATGAGGTCGTTTTAAATTTTTTTTTTGTTATAAGCACTACTAAAGCCCAAGTAGATCTTAAAAGACTTGGACACTCACACATAGCTAGAACACACCCCTCTTCCCACACTGAATAGTGCAAAGGGTTTTGGGAGGAACAGAAGAAAGGTTGGGAAAGGAGATCATGAGTGGCTATTAAATTTGGTTAGGAGGTCTGGAATTTAAATTTTTGCTGTGATTTACTCTGGAGGGTCTCCATCATTTCTGAGTCCTCAATTTACTCAACCAAAAAAAAAATGAACATTTTATCAGCAAAAGCTTTTACTGCTTACTGAAAAATATTTCCAGATATAAGATTTCTTGGGTAGATAGAAATAGATGGTTTCAAAATAACAGTAACAACAAAACTTCATTCTGTTTTTACTTTAAAACAGATTTTGAACATTTAAATTAATTTCCTAAAATTTTCGCAAATAGAAAGAAACTAGATAAAATTTTAATTTAAACCCTGTTCCATCTCAAATAGATCACCAAAAATGGGTAATCATAAAAACTTCTAATTACACATTATTTGAAACAATATACTCACAGTAACCAAAAAGAATTTAGAGCCACCAATATTAGGTCCAATCCCTAAGGCACTGCTTTGGGTTTTAGAAGATGAAAGAAAACTGCTCTTACCAAGGGGAGCCAATGATCAGTCAATTTAGTGGATCCATTAAGCATCAAAGAGATGCTTAGCTTCTCCTTCCAAACTGTGGATTTGTATTACCAGACATGGCTCTTTCTTTGAGCTTGGCTTTCAGGTAATCCAATAATTCTTATATTATCTCTCCTCAATATGTTTTCTAAGTTATTTGTTCCTTTTTTTCTGATGAGACAATTCATATCTTCTTTTATTTTCATTCTTTTAACTGTTTGGTTGTTTCTTGATATCTCATTGACTCATTGGCTTCCACTTGCCCAATTCTAATTTTTAAGGAATTATTTTCTTCAGTGAATTTTTGTACCTCTTGGCCAATTATGTTTTTAAGGTGTTTTTCCTTCAGTATTTTTTGTGCCTCTTTTATCAAGTTGTTAATTGTCTTTTCATAATTTTTTTTCTGTACTTTCATTTCTTTACCTAATTTTTCTCTGCTACTCATATTTGATTTTTTTCTTTTTCTTTCTTTTTTTTCTCATATTTGATTTTGAAAATTATGTTTAAGCTCTTCGAAGAATTCTTGTTGGACTTGTGTCCAATTCACATTTTCTTTTTCTTTGAGGCTTTGCTTGTAGCTATTGTGACTTCATTGTCTTCTTCTAAGTTTGTGTCTTGGTTTTCTCTGATACCATAGTAGACTTCCGTGGTCAAGTTTTTTTCTTTTTTGTTGATGTTGTTTGCTCATTTTCCCACCCTATTTCTTGATTTGGAACTTTATGTTAAAGTTGGGCTCTCTTCCCAGTGCAGGGTGGGAGTAGGGGGAGGGAAGTGTTTCAAGCTTCAGGCTTTTTCACACTGCTGTTTTCAGAGTTAATTTTGAGAGTTTGGAAGTTTTGGGGGTTTCCAAGATGTTGTGATCTATAGAGAGGTGTGGTTATTGCTCTCCTGGTTTGTAGTCTGTTCCTTACCCAGGAAGGCTCTCTGATCCCTTGGGATTGCAATTGATACTGCTCCTCAGGGCCCCTGCTCCCTTGAGACCAGAAATGACACTATTCCTCAGAGTCCCTGACTACTTGGAACCAAAAGTAACACTGCCCCTCAGGGCTTCTGCTACCTCTTGACCAAAAGTTCTCCTCTCTGCCCTTGAACTATGACTCAGAAGTGGCACAGCATCTGGTCCCATGTCTACTACTAGCACAGGGGTCCTCTAGAATCTCTTTCTGATCAGTTGCCAGGTCCCTTTACCCTCTCTGGCATGAAAGCTCCTGAAGCTGCTGATGCTTCTGTCACCACCTCCTGACCCCACCATTGGTGCTTCATCCATATTGACTCCTGGCCAGCCTCCCTGCCCATTTTACAGATCTCTGTTTCTGATCTCCTAAGCTGCCTTGGGCTGGAAGAATGTCTCACTCGAATCTTTTGTTGTCTCTGCTACTCCAGAATTTGATTGGAGGTGTTATTTTATAGTTTGGAGGGATATATTGGGAGAGCTCAGCTGACTGCTTTCTCTATTCCACCACCTTGGCTCTAATGTTTTGCAAATTTAACACTGTATAAATGCTTGTTATTATTATTTTATTGGTATAGGAAACTCCAAGTGAGGAAGTTCTTTCTTCCAATACAGAGCAGCCATTGTTTTGTAACTCAGAGTACTTAGCAAGTTGCCTAGAACACTGAGAGGCTACGTGATTTTCCATGAAAAATATAGACAACATAAAGGGCATTCCTCACGTCTTTGGGCATTTTTAAGGTATAAAAGCTTAAAACTGCCTTAAAAATTTGGAGACACCCTCTATTTCAGAGGAAAGATTTAAATGCTGGTCTTCCTGCCTGTAAGGTCAACTCTCCATCCAATACACAAGGCTGCCTCTCAAGTTAAATGATATGGAATTATTATCCAAGCCACTGTTTCTGAAGGCCCTCTGAGGGGTCCCCAAAACCCTTTCAGGGAGTCAGTGAGGTCAAAATTATTTTCATAACACTAAGACATTTTAGTGGGGTAGCTAGGAGGCACAGTGGATAGAGTACCAGGCCTGGGGCAAGAAGATGAATCTTCCGTAATTCAAATCTGGCCTCAGACACTTACTGTGTAACCCTAGGTAAGTTAATTAACCCTGTTTGCCTCAGTTTCCTCATATGTAAAATGGACTGAAAATGGAAATGGCAAACCACTCCAGTATATTTGCCAAGAAAACCCCAAATGGGGTCAAGAAGAGTCAGGCACAATTGAAAATGACTAAACAACAAGATGTTTTCATTTCTAATAGTGTAAACATATATAAATATAACTCACATAAACAAAAACTCTTTGAGGTCCTCAACATTTTTGAAGAGTGCAGAGGGGTCCAAAGACCAAAAAAGTTTGAGAACCCTTCATTAGACACTTATCTATTGCAAGAGATTTAGTGCCATGTTGAATTTGCATGGCTTGCTTTAGCTCTCAGCTGTACACCAAGCAGAAGACAAGCTTCAGTTCTCTAAATTCATATAAAACATTAATTCTAAGCTCTTAAGAAGAAAACTTATAAAGATTACTTGGTGTTAAAATCTATGGTGTGAAACACACCAAAATAGATACGCCTGAGAACTTTCAAGACTGAAGCCAAACATTTCAAAAGGAGGTAGGGGCACCCAAAGGCTGCAAGCAGATCCCTCTGATCACGCAGACAGACAAACAAGGGTGAACCCACCCAGAGCTGTTAACGGGAAGTTTAAAAATTGATCAAACATCTATATTTGAAAACTCACTGAAAACAAATTATGCCCAGCCAACATTTGAAAGTTACATGCCATCAGAGAGAAAACATTCAAGCAGAAGTTGTTTTTTTTCCCTTAAGAAAACATTTCAAAGCCTGAGGGAATAGAAATATTATGATAAAATAAGGACAGACACATGTCCTTGAAGGAGAAGATGTTACCTGCATTGATTCTTTTAATAATAATTCAGAAATTTGTTTATTTAACTGATGGTACATTAAAGACTGGGGTGGGGTTAACCTACAGTTTCTTTGGTGTGGAGTACTTCTAGAATGGGAACTTCCTCAACCAACAGAGATCAGGAACTCATCTGTGACTTATTATTTTTAGAGAATTACCAGGGCATGGAGGGTTTTTGTGATTGGCTTGCTCAGGATTGCACAATTGGCATGTATCAGAGACAAGACTTGAAAAATGGTCTTCCTGACTCCAGTGTTGGCCATCTATCCACTCTGCACTAGACTACTTTTCATGAGTATACATGTGTATATGTTCATGTGTATTTGCATATTTGTATGTATAGACACACCTATATGTATATATACATATGCATATACATATACCTTTCTCATATTGTATGAAAATATGCATACATTATGTTAATAGAGATGTATATATTCATATGCATGCAAACATCCATGCATACATATATACCCCTGATAAACTTTGCACTATTCCAGGAATATAAAGTAGTATTTACATAATCCAAAACCAGATAATCCAATTCTCATTTATGTTTAATCTTAAAGCATTATATAAATGTGAGCTAGTCTTTAGAAAATAAGTAATTTTTTAAAATGTAGATTGTCCTTCCTGACTGCAGTTTCCATGACCAAATGTTAAAATTAGTCGCCCTATCTGAGCATAAAGAAACCACTGTGCAGGTTAGGGTAGCCCCAGAAGGGAAATTGATGGCAAAGGCCTATGGTTAACCATATTGTGGTAGCTCCTCTATATACTAATGAGACAGTATGTACAAAAGTCATAGCATCATGGTTTTAAAAGGGACTCTCGAGTTCCTTCCAATCCAACTTTCCTATTTTAGAGATGAAGAATCTGAGAGGCAGAAAGTTTAAGTGACTTATCCACAGTTACACAGATAGTAAGCTTCTAGACAAGATTCAAACTCCCACCTTCCTTAACTCCCTAGTCTACTGCTGTATCCACTGTGCCACTGGAGGGAGTACCTACATTAATGGGGTCAGCAAGTCAATAAATATTTATTAAGTGCCTACTAGGTGCCAAGCACTGTGCTAGGCATTGGAATGCCAAGATCTATTGACGTTCTGAATTATAATTAAGGTGTGTTGGCATTACCCTTTAGTCTGGAAGTTTAACTTCTAGATTTAGTGACACCATTTTAATATGCTAACACTCTCACCATGACTTGAAGAGCCCTCTGGGACATTCTGTGATTCGGTAATGTTTACTTGTATTAGAAATATTGGATTAAAAATAAGATACACACATGGGATAAAATGGTTCTCTGAGTCTCGGTCTACGGATGTGGTATTTTTTGGACATTAAGAGTCGTACTGTAATAGTATCTATCCATAGCATTATATGAGATATATATGCATACATATATATGTGTGTATGTGTATGTATGTATTATATTTGCATAAGCCTATTTCTTTTTTTAAATAATATTTTATTTTCCCCAATTACACGTAAAAGCAATTTTAACTTTTTTTTTAAGTTTTAAGCTCCAAATTCTGTCTTTCCTTCTACTTTCCCCTCCCCGAGATGGTGGGCAATCTGATATAGGCTATACATGTTTAATCACATGTAAATATATTTCCATATAAGTCATTTTGTATCAGCATATTTCAAAGAAAGGGCTTACCTATTTTATAGGCTCATACCATATAGTACCTGTTGAAAAGTACAACATAGGCCCTCAAATTAATGAATAAGGAAATCATTCTACAATCTAGTATAGGGATAAAAGCCCACGGCTAGAAACAAGTCACCTAGGTTATAGCCCTGCCTCAGCCACTAGGTAAATCACTCAGTATGTGACCACTTGCAGATCACTACCAGCATGTATCTCAGTTACTCATATGTAAAATGAGGAGAATAATCCTTAATCTTATTATCTCAGAGTGCTCCCAAGAGAATCAAATGAGGTAATGAATACTGAAGGCACTTGAAAATCATTAACAGGTGATTTAAACATACAATTTGTCAACAGGTGATCACAAGGCTATGAGACTTATGTGGAAACCATTTCTCTTGTGTTAAAATAGAAGAGAAATGAACATGCATGTGGAACCCAAAAAGTTCAGTCCTTACGGAAGGTCTTCATATTTATGACAATACAACAAAAAGAGGAGAGAAAACAGGAGGGGGAGGGGAATGAGAGGAGACAGCTCAGTAAACCCTCCAGATGGGAAGGAGCAAGGCAAAGGTAAAAGCTGAATTGTTTTCCCTTGGAAACAGTGGGGAACGTGTGGCCTCAAAGCCACATGTGGCCCTCTAGGTCCTCGACTGCGGCCCTCTGACTTAATCTATGAAGTTTGGATTCAGTTAAAGCGCTACACTTGAGGACCTAGAAGGCCCACATGTGGCCTCGAGGCCAAAGGTTCCACACCCCTGTGCCAGACTATGGAGACAGGAGGGTCTGCTTATCTACAAAGGACCCCAGCTACACAAGCATTTTTCCTAGCCTGAAACCGACTGGCTGGCATCCATCTTGCCTCCCAAGGACACACAGGGAATCCAGCTTAGGGTGCAAACAACAAATTATGTCTCCTGGGCGGGGCACTTCATCTTTGACACATGCAGGGCCTTCTGCATGTTCTGGGTCCTGTGTTTCTGGAAAACATGGCAACTCAAAAAGACCCTTAACAGCCCTTAACAAATTGCTGCTGCTATAAAAATCAAGTTTTATTTTTCAGTTACTGATAGTTGGCTCACAGAAAATTCCCAATTCTTATTCAGTGATTTAGCAGGCATCTATGTGCCAAACCTATTGTAGTTGATTTCATAAATTCTAGTCTGGAATACTGCTATTCTCAGGGGCCAGCCAGCAGGAGAGTCACCTCCCCGTGAAGGGGCTGGCTGTTAATTCTTCTCAGATACAGTGGTTAATCAAATTGAACTGGGGACACAGTCAAGAGGAAAGCAAAAGGAGATAAGAAAGTAACAGATAATCAGCCAAAATCTAATTTATGGCAAGTATTGATGCTTTCAGTGGGCAAATTTGATTTAAAAAAAAAAAAGAAATACAGAGAAAGGGGTAGGCAAGAGTATGTGGGGGTTAAAGGAAAAGAAACTGGGCACAACATATCTGGAAAAGAGATTTTTTTAAAACTCTACTTTTCAACATTTTTGAAAGAAATAGGAAAATATTTCCTCATTTGCCCCTTCTCCACTTTATAAACCACCTATCTCCCAAACAGCTTCCACCAAAGGATACAATGTAGGACCTTGGTTCAAACCCTAGCCCTGCTCTCTTCTGCCTGTGTGAGCTCTGGTAACGCACTTAGTCTCTCTGGCCTAAGTTTCTCCACATGTAAATGATGGAGGTTAGAATGGAACAGTAAGGAGTTCTTGACATTTCTGTATGATAGATCCCTTTAAAAGCCTATGAAGCTCAATGACCCCTTTGCAGAGCAATGTTTTTAAATGCATAAAATAAAATGGGACTATACAGGAAGCCAACCATATTCAGTAATCAATTTTTGTTTTAATTAACAGGCTCTAAGTGAAAAACCTTTAAAATTAATCTCTAAGGTCACTCTAAATCTGCAATGTGAAAGGCCAAAGTTAATTGTCTCAAATCACTAGTTAGCAAGCATGGCTTAGGAACTGCAATTACTAAGCATAATTTGTTGACCCTGAGAGTTTAATTTTAATTACTTATTAAACATCCTAAATACCACAAAACATTTAAGGAAACTGATTTCACTATACTCTTCCTCTTGTTATTGTGTACTTGCTGAAAAGCAGAACAAGAGCTCTCTCTGGTAGAGCTGATGATTTTCAGAGACTCTTGGATTGTGGATTGGATTAATAGGAAAAAAGTTTGGCAAATCGTATTATAAAGCAGCAATCATCAAAATTGCTTGGTACTGGCTAAGAAATAGAGTGCTGGATCAGTGGAATAGGTTAAATATGCAAGACACTGTAGTCAATGACTATAGTAATCTATTATTTGATAAACCCAAAGACCCCAGCTTCTGCGATAAGAACCCACTCTTTGAAAAACAACTGCTGGGAAAACTGGAAAAGAGTATGGTAGAAACTAGGCAGAGACCTAAATCTCACACCATATACCAAAATAAAGTCAAAATGGGATCATGACTTAGATATAAAGGCTGATACTATAAGTAAACTGGGAGAACAAGGAATAGTTTACCTATCAGATCTATGGAGAACAGAATTCATGACCAAACAGGAGATAGAGAACATTATGAAAAGCAAAATGGATAATTTTGATTGCATTAAATTGAAAAGTTTTTGCACAAAGCCAATGCAACTAAGATTAGAAGGAAGGTAGAAAATTGGGAAAGAATTTTTACAACCAGTCTCTCTGATAAGGGCCTCATTTCTAAAATATATAGAGAATTAAAACAAATTTATAAGAATACAAGCCATTTCCCAATTGATAAATGGTCAAATGATATGAACAGGCAGTTCTCAGATGAAGAAATTAAAGCCATCTATAGTCATATGAAAAAATGCTCCAAATCATTATTGATTAGAGAAATGCAAATCAAAACAACTCTGAGGTACCACATCACACCTATCAGATTAGCCAACATGACAAAACAGGAAAATGATAAATGTTGGAGAAGATGTGGGAAAATTGGAACACTAATGCATTGTTGGTGGAGTTGTGAAATGATCCAACCATTTTAAAGAACAATTTGGAACTATGCCCAAAAGACTATAAAAATGTGCATACCCTTTGATCCAGCAATACCACTTCTAAGGCTATATCCCAAAGAGATCATACAAATGGGAAAAGGACCCACATGTACAAAAATATTCATAGCAGCTCTTTTTGTGGTGGCAAAGAATTGGAAATTGAGAGGATGCCCATCAATTGGGGAATGGCTGAGCAAGTTGTGGTACATGAATGTAATGGAATACTATTGTGCTATAAGAAATGATGAACAGGCTGACTTCAGAAAAACTTGGAAAGACCTGTATGGTCTGATGCTGAGTGAAGTGAACAGAACCAAGAGAACTCTGTACACAATAACAGCCACGTTGTGCAATGACTAATATTGATAAACTTAACCCTTCTCAGTATTACAAGCATCTAAGACATCTCCAGAGGCCTCATGATGGAAAATGCTATCCACATCCAAAGAAAGAACTATGGAAGTTGAATCACTATCACTTTTTTTCTCTTCTGTTGAGTTTTGTTTCATCTTTCTGATGGTTCTTCCTATTGGTTTTAATTTTTACTTACAACTTCACTAATGTGAAAATATGTTTAATAAGAATGTAAATGTATAACCTATAACAGATTGAGCACCGTCTTGGGGAGGGTGGTAGGGAGGAAGGGGGAGAAAAAATTTTAAACTCAAAAGCATATGGAAGTGATTATTGGTAAGTCAAAATAAATTAATAATAGTTTTTAAACAAAAGTTTGCTAAATTGTCCTAATTCACCGAAAAGAGAGGGCAGCTAAGAGATGTGAATAGCCCTAATGTAAGATATTAATACTGGTACAAAAGCCCCAGCCACACCAGTATGTCCAGGGTTATGGAAATTGTTAATAAGAAACATTAATTATGAGTTTACTATGTGCCAGACACTGTGCCAAGCACTGGGAATACCAAGAAAAAAGAAATGCAAAAACAGGCCCTGCCCTCAAGAAGCTTATATTGTAATGGGGGAGACAATATGTAAATGACAAGGGACACGCAAAATATATACAAGTGGATGTATGGCTGGCAGCTTAAGAGGGGAAAGCATGAGTAGCTGGGAGACCACGAAAAGCCTGCCTACTAATGCTGGAATTTGATCTCAGACTTCGAGAAAATCAGGGAAACTAAGAGGCAGCAGTGAAGAGAGAGTATTCCAAGCATGGGGGACACCAGGGCCCAGGTGGTTGGGGAGGAGATGAAGTGTCATGACTAAGAACTGCAAGCGTGCCATTATTACTAGATTGTAGAGAACCTTTTGAGAACACCAGCAAGGTAGCTAGGGGCCAGGTTATGAAGAGCTTCAAATGCCAACCGAGGAATTAATATTGAATCTGTAGACAACTGAGAGCCAAAGGAATTCATTGAGCAGGGAAGTGACATGGTCACACATGTGCTGTAGGAAAAATCATTTAACAACTGAGTGGAAGATGAATAAAGACCAGCAAAGAGTACCAAATACTTAAAGAATCCAAGAGTTCCACATGGGGAATTGTTCAGACAGAATGGAGGAGAAGCAGGATATAGCATTGTCACAAAAACTCAAAAAGGAAAGACTATCTGGGATGAAGACAGCTAGGTGGAACAGTGGACAGAGCACCAGACCTGGAGTCAAGAACATCTGAGTTCAAATCTGGGCTTAGACCCTTAGTAGCTGTGTGACCCTGAGTAATTCACTTAACCCTGTTTGCCTCAGTTTCCTCATCTGTCAAATGAGCTGAAACCACTGCAGTGTCTTTGCCAAGAAAACCCCAAATGGGGTCATAAAGAGTCAGACACAACTGATAATGATTAAACAACAACATTTGGAATGAGGTTATCAATGGTGTCAAATACTGCAGAAAGATTAAGAAGGAAGAGGATTGAGAAAAGGCTATTAGATTTGGCAATTGAGATCATTAGTAACTTTGGAGAGAATGGTTTCAGTTGAATAATGAGATCAGAAGCCAGATTACAGAGGTTCAGAAGAGAGTAAGAGAGGAAGTGGAGACAATCTGCTGGAGAATTTGGAAAGGAATAGGCTCAAGGGTTCATGCCCAGGGATTTGTCTATGTGAGGAGAAAGACCACCTCTTCATGTGAAATAGGAATGGGTGAGGGGAAGATGGCTGAGTGATGTGAGAGGAGGAGAGAAGCTCTGGGTGAATGGTATCAGTTTCTTCAATGAAGTTTCAAAGAAGATCTTCATTAGACAGGGTGGAGTTTATGATTAGACCCTAGCCTGTGACACTCTTCTAGAGAAGGAAGATGTTACTAGAGAGCAGAGGTTCTTAAGGGCCCCTGGAGAGATTTCATTGGGTCCATAAACTTGAATGGGAAAAAATTAAATTTTTATTGTCACTAACCTCTAAATGCACTTTAGCATTTCCTCAATAATTTAACAACATTATTCTGAGGTAGACTTTACCAGATTTTCAAAGACGTCCATGACACAAAAAAAGGTTAAGCATTCCTGCTGGAGAGGAAGATTATGATGGGAATATTGCAAACAGGGACAGGGAAGAAAGGTTGATATTCATAATTTAGAAACAACTTAGTTTTCTTCTGTGTGTGTGTGTGTGTGTGTGTGTGTGTGTGTGTGTGTGTAGTTTATGACTGCAGTTTTTGGTCTTTTGAAGACAAGGAATATTCTGCTTCTTGGTAGAGAAATCATTTACTTGTAAGTATAGAATACTGAATGCACTACCAAATAAGTCACTTTTTGTTTTGGATTTTTTGGGTTTTTTTTTTTTGTTATTGTTACAAGGAAAGGTTCTATATGCTGTATACAGGGATGTGATATGGCGAGAGGACATGCAGAAAATATGTCCATACTTCAAGAATCCATGAGCTCCATGTGGAGTTCCATATGGGAACTCTCTCTGCCAGTACAGATTACAAATATGTGTGTAGATGTGTGTATGTGTGTATTTACATATGCATATGCATGGATACATGTACATCTATACATATGTATGCACATATGTATATATGTTTGTATTTTATGTGTATGTGTTAAATTTTCAGTGTAAGCATTTATTTCAGAAATTGGCAAACCAATCAGAGCTTGATTTATTGTTTTGTTGATTGTCTAGACTTAAGAAAATGAAAACGAAAATGTTAATAATGAAAATTAAACTCCTCAAAGTGCTATATAAACACTAACTAGATCCTGTTGAGACGTCCTAGCTGTGTGACCATGGCTTTTGCAGTCATTCTCCCTAGCTGCATCTTTGGGCTGGTGATAAAAGGACCAGAGAAAACTCTGCAGGTGATAGAGTGTATCATTGACTGTTAGCAACAGTGCATGTACCCAGCTACTAAGAGGCCATTCACTCCGGGATTGGAGCATCCAGGAAAGCTTGCTGCTTTTATGGGTTTGCCTGTTGTCTCAAGGCCGATCCATTTTCCTTGTCTGCATTCACAGAGGCTGTTCTAGCCTTCCTTGCCCTTTGGATGACTCTGCCTCTAACTCAGTGGGTGGCTTACTCATGGGTACTTCCCCTCTCTGGACGTCAATTCCCCCATCTGTAAAAATCGGGGGTTTGAATGAAATGATCTCCTAGGTCCCTGTCAACTCTGACACCCTTCAACATTTAAAAAAATAGTGTTGCATATACAACTTAAAAAAAAAAACCCAGCTATGCCACTCATTTTTCCCTAGCACAAAAAACAATGTATAGTAGCCAGAGCTCTGGTGTAGCCTTTCTGTATATGCACAGTGCCTAGAACATAGTAGGCACTTAATACATGATTGTTGACTTGACTTGACTTGATTGGTCATGAAGTCAAGACATTTGGTCTTAAATCCCCACATGGATATTTACTATCCATGTAGGCCCCCAGGTTCCTCATCCCCAAGAGGAAGAGGATAATACTCATATTACCATCTTCATAGGGCTGTTGTGAGAAAACACAAACATTAAAGCATTAAAACAAATACTAATTGTTGTCACTATCATCACCATCATCATTATCAATATACAAAAGTAAGGCAGCAGAGTAGAGAGGGAATCAGCAGGCTTGGATTTCACTGCTGACTCAGTGTATGACTTTTGCTATCTTAAGTCTATCTGTTTCCCCCAGTAGTCAAGAAAGCATATATGTATACACACACATATACATATACACACATATACATACACACACATATATACATATATACACACATATACATAAGGCCTGCCTACATCCATCTGAGTGATCTGGAGCATTTGGTGCTTTGAGCTCCTCAGAGGAAAGAATAGTGCTAAATATAAGCCCCAGGGAAGATGATTATTTATGACTGGCCCAACATAAAACATTCCCAGGCTTGACTTAGCCTGGATACCCAGCTCTCCCTGAGAAGCAAGTTTGGGCAAACTCCCAAGAACAATGTTGCTCCTATGACTTTTCCAACAGGCTAATGAGCACCTCACAGAATTCTAGGGTTGAAAAGGACCTCAGAGGCCATCGAGGCTAACCTATACCCAGAAAGAAATTTCTTCTTATAACCTACCTGACAAGTGACCAACCCTCCTCCTCCTCAAGGTCTCTAATGACGGAGAACTCACTACCCCTCAAAGCAGCTCCACTCCATTTGGGGACGGCTTCTCTGTTAGGAAGTTTTTCCCAACACTGAGCCTAAACTGGCCTCTTTACAACTCCCACCCACGACCCCCAGTTCAGCTCGCTGGGGCCAAACAGAGCAAGTCTGATTCTTCTTCCATGTGACAGGCTTTCACACGAGCAGAGTTCTCCTACCTCCTGCCCCCTCCTCTCACCCTCAGTTTTCTTCTCTTCAAGCTAAACATTCCTGTTTCTTTCAATTCCCCCTCATGATATTGCCTCAAAGGCCTCTACCACTGGATGCCCTCCAGATGCTCTCCGGCTTATCATGCCTTTCCTAAACTGTGGTGCGCAGAACTGAACAAAATATACCAGAGGTGGTCTGACTAGGGCAGAGGACAGAAGGAGCAGCACCTCTTTATTCCTGGGGATGTGATCCTCCCATACTCATATGAGGGTTTTTGTTTGTTTGTTTTTAGCTCTTTCATCACCCTGCTGACTAAATGAACTTACATACTTGGTATAGGTGGGTATGTATGTTCATTCTCAACTATGGTAATTGAATTACCTGAGACTCCTCTCATTCAATGTGCTTTGGACTATTTACTGAGTGACAACTGTATGCAGAATGTTACAGTGGACAATTTTATATTCTAATCAAATAAACATTTATTAAGCACTAACTGTGTGTCAGGCACTGTGATAAACACTAGGAATACTATTAATAAATTAATAAAAATTAAAGTCCCTGCCCTCAAGGAACTTACAGTCTGTAGTTCCCTGCCCTTGAATTTGAACCTAGTTGAAAAAAGCAAAAAATTATATCCACAAAACCAGAGACTAGAAATCTCTAAAATCAATATCCAAACAAGTCTAAGTCCAAATAAGAATACTGAATAGGATTCCTGTCTCCTTGATCCAGGTTAGTAGTACCAATTTAAAATACAGACTTCCTAAGCAAAACTTTCAGAAAGCATCTGCTCTCTTTCACCAGCCCAGCACAATTTCTGTATTGCCAAACTGAACCTTCCCTAAGCACCATGATTTTGACAGAAACTTCCTACCTCTCTTGGTCACCTCTTACCTGTTGGTTAGCACTCTGCAGGTTATAAAGTGTTTTCACAAGCCATCTGATTAAAGAACTCAGCAGACCCTCATAACATCCTCTGGGAGATAGGCTCAGACCCAAACCTACACTGGGTTGTATGCATGCTTCTCTATTTTCCACTGGCTCTATCCCCCTCACCCTAGGCCAAATCCTTCCATTTAGCCTCTCCAACCAATGTCTGGGCCACCTTTTTATTTCACCCCTCATTTTCTTCCCTGTGTGAAGTTACCTTAATTAAATCAATGCCATTAGACAGAAAATCATTCTATTTAGATGCCTGCTTGATAAAGAGTCAGAAGATTAGAGCTAGAGGGGCATTAGTAATTATTAAGTTCACACCCTTCATCTTAGAGAAAAGAAAACTGGGCCTTGACAAGTGATGTGATTTCCCAAGCTCTATTCTGCAGAAAGATTTTAAAATATGGAATGTGTTGGCCTTCCACATTCACCAAATTTGTCTCATCTGTATTGTGCATAATGAGTCCACAACTCTGTGCAAAGCACTGAAGGAAGTATATCACAGTCCTAGTCTTCAAGGTGCTCCAATCTTCAAGCCTTCCTCACCTTCCTCGATGCCTCCACCTGCTAAAGCCCCCTCCTTTTTCAAATTGCTGTAATGCTGTGATATACTTACCTAGATACATATGAAATCCCCCCAGAGGAACACAGGGACAATTGCTACATTTTGCCTTTGTATCCCCAGTGCCTAGCACAGAGCAGCTGCCTAATAAATGCTTGTAGAATGGAAATGACTTCTATGGCGAATAAGTTAAAACTCATGACAGATAAATAACTAGGCTGTAAGCCCTTGGTGGGCAGGGACAATACCTCCATAATCTTACAGTAACCTTGGAGAGCAACTTGCCCACAAGCAGCACTGAATGTTACTGATAATGATAGTGCCAATAACAAGGTGTCAGACCTAAAGTCTGACCACAAAATTCAGCCACCTGTTGGAAATTTTAACAGGATCTGTTAACAGGACATGTTGCCAACATCAGAAAGAAGGCAGGGGAACTATCTTGAGGAAGAGAGGAGCATGATAGCTATATACTAACTTCAGGACTGTCATTTGGATGTGAATTTGAGGCAGTTTGGCAAAGTCCAAGGAACCTTGTACTTTGCACCTTGTCTTAGTATCTGAGGACCTGGGTTAGAATTCCAACTCTGACATTTAGTAGTTCTGTGACCCTGAGGAAGTCATTTCACCTGTTTGGGTCTTGTTTCTTCATCTATAAAATGGGGATAATGCCACTAACATTGCCTACCCCAAAAGGTTGTGAGAAAAGTGGCTCGTAAACCTCAAAGTATTAAGTTATTCTAAGGCAATGGTTCTGAATGCTGGGTCCAAAGAGCTCCCCAAGATGCTTTCAAATCTTTGAAGTCAAAACTATTTTCCTCATAATAGGAATACTTTAATTTCTAACATGGTAAATACTGATAGATATCATTCACATAAATAAAAGTTATTTGGGGGTCCTCAATAATCTATAAGAGTATAAAGCAGTCCTAAGACCAAAAAGATTGAGAACTGCTGAACAGAATAAGGAACAGATTTAATGTATGTGAATCTAAAGGAAGAGTACTCAATGGATAGAATTTACAGGGATTTCAGTTTCAGTTCAATGGAAGAGGAAGAACCTTCTAATAATGAGACTTGTCTAATGACAGGAGAGTTAGGATCTCATGATCTTTGGAAGGAAGAAGTTCCACTTCGACCAATTTTCAGAGGTATTCTTAGGTCAGGTTAAATTTGGTTGGCTCCCTTCCCCTTTGAGTAATTCTATGGGTTCTCCCAGATCCAAAGAGCTCTCCTTATCTTTTGGTAAGAGGAAGCTCCCCCTACCATCTTATTTGATCCCACAACAACCTTGAAATCTAGGTGCCCCAGTTTTTAAGATGAGGGAAATGAGGAAGGCAGAGGTTAAGTGACTTGCCCAGGGTCACACAGCTAGAAGTTTTCTGAGGGAGGATGTGAACTCAGTTCTTTCTGACTCCCAAGTCCAGCTGGATCATCACTATGTCACCTAGCTATCTAAGATAGTATCCCCATTTCTTGTACAAGGAAACTTATACCCAAAGCAGTGGTGGTCCCAGAGTCAGACCTATTTCTTTCACTTTAGAATATTTTCTTCCTAGCCCTACTCTTTATTCTATCTACATACCAGTCATCTCTCCACTTCTAATATGTTTAGCACCTACCACTTAAAAAAAATGCCTGTAAAACTCAGGCAAGAAAAGCCAGCCTTACCTAACGACTATTAATTAGGCCCTCCATCTGTTGTTGTTGTAGATCCTTCATTCTCAAAGAGGACCAATGACATCATGGGGTGATGTTTTGACAGGCACAAATTGGATTTAAGTGAAGCAGAGTAGCACAAAGCTGTCAGCTTCACCCTGTCTTCCATAGTCATCAAAGTCCAGTGGCAAGAAAAAAGTTAGGAAGACTGGAAATGGCTGGAGATGCAGTGGATGACCTTGGTCTCTTTGATGTCTGTCCAAGCTCTAAGTGCTCCACAGGCTTCATGGCCATTGCGACAAACTTCTCATCCACCCATTTTGTCAGGGGAAGTCTTGGGACAGACATTCCTCTAACTCCCCAATGGGTCTGAGGCATGTCAGTTACCTTTAACCTGGTTTAGCCAAGATGGTTTTACCATGGCTACTGCACATGCAGCTTCTTGGAGCCACAGGTGAGATTTGGGTGCCAAGTGGACATCAAAGGTGGAAAAGCAGCCCTGAAAAGCAGACCAGAGGTGCTAGTCCTGCTGAACATCCCATCCACCCCAGGCCTTCCACCTAATTCCATTACAGACCACCACCTACCTTTTTAGACTATGGGTACCACTGAAGACATGCGCAACAATTAATGCAAGGCAAGAAGCTGAAACTGCCTGCAACACCTCCTTCCAGCCTTTGTGTGCACCAGGATTCTCTGGTTCCCCAGCCCTTTTCTTGGAGGACATCCAGGAATAGCAGAGGTCAGAGAGTTCAGTTATTCTGAAAATATTCCTCCAAATTCCCCCAGTCAGGAAGCAGCTGGAAGAACAAGGGATTGTGTGTGTGTGTGTGTGTGTGTGTGTATGTATGTGTGTGTTTATTTAATTGAAGCGCTCTTCTCCTCCACTCTTCCCAAGAATCCCCTCTGCAGCCACTGTCCTACTTCTGCAGCCACTGTCCTACTTTTCACTGCATTTAGAAGTTTCTAAAGAGTGGTGTTTGCTTCACTCACAGGCCTGTTTCCTACCTAGCACCAAAAACTCTGAGTTAAGTCCTGGTTACCTTTTTCTGAAAAACAAAAGGACTGGACTAGATGACCTCCCGGCTCCCTTCCAGTTTCAGTTAGATCCACAATCTTATGATCCTCTAGGATTGCAAAGAGGCAGGGTACAGTGTATCAAAGTCACAAAACTATTTGCACAGTTTGGCTGGAACTCAGAGTGCAAGAAGAAAAGGAATGTAACAATCAGAGCAGCCAAAGTGACATTCCTAAACTACAAGTCTGAGTCTGGTCATTTCCCTGCTCAAAAACCTCCTGGGACTCTCTATCACCTTGAGGATAAAATTCAAACTCTTCTAAATGACTTTAAAATTATTTTCTTGCCTTGTCATTGGATGGTGGAAGAAGAGGGAGGGAAAGAATTTAAAACTGAAAAAAAAAAGTCTCTGTGTTTTAAAAATTAAACAACAACAACAAAAAAATTAAACAATTTTTAGCTCAGATTCTTACAATCTAACCAAAGGCTTAGATTCTTAAAACCTAGCCACTGCTTAGATTCTTAAAAATTAGTGAGCCAACAGCTCACTAATGTTCAGACTACTTAAGAGTCTGCCCAATATGATGGATGTTCTAATAAACCTTGTCTTTGGCTGAAAAAAAATTTAAACAATTTTTAAAATAAAAGACTTCACAATCAATCAATCAACCTTTACTAAACACCTACTATGTGCCAAGCACTGTGACTCCAGTTTACCCTTCCAGGCTTATAGCCTATTATTACTCCCTCTCACACAGGAAGTGATAGAGTACCAGAAAGAGCACAAGGTCACACTGGAAGTGACGTGACTAAGAGTCCTTGCTGTACCTTATATACAACAGTCCACCTGCCAGCTCCATACCTTTGCATCAGCTGTCTCCTATGCCTGAAATGTATTCCCTCCTTATTTAACTTTAGAATCACTAGCTCCCATTCAACTCCTGTTGAAGCTCTTTCCTCCTATATGAAATCTTTTCTAGTGTCCCCTGAAACTACAGCATACTTACTTTGTATACATGTACATCTATATGCATATGTATGTATACAGATGTACATAGGAATATACATAAATAATAATAGCTATCATTTAAGGTTTGCAAAGCACTTTACAAATATTGCCTCATTTGATCTTCATAACAACTCACCAGAGTTAGGTGCTATTATTATCCCTATTTTACAGATGAAGAAACTGAAAAAGGTTAAGTGACTTGTCCATGGTCACACAGTTAAGAAGTATCTGAGGCTGAGTTTGAACTCAGGTCTTCATGACTCTAGGCCCAGCACCCTACCTACTGTTTCACCTAGCTGCCTCATTTCATAGGGTAGCACCCCTTCTGAGGCTATATTCCCAACTCCCTGGCAGGCTGGGTTCCTACAGCAGGGCTATTTCTCTACTAAGGATTCTAAGGGTGAACCCTTATGGGTTGGGACTGTCTAGTATCCTTACTCATGAGCCTCATGCAGTGTGCCCTCTATCTATTATCAATTAGTCAGACAGTTAGTTAGCTTTTAGAAATGGCTTTTACTAGGGCAGCTAGGTGGTACAGTTGACGGAGCACCGGCCCTGAAGTCATGAGGACCTGAGTTCAAATCTGGCCTGAGACCAAACACTTGACACTTACTAGCTGTGTGACTCTGGGCAAGTCAATTGACCCCAACTGACCCCCAAAAATGGCTTTTACTGAGAGGGTACAGTAACAGTTGTGAAAAAGAACAATCCCCCCCCAAAAAAATGTGGAGCACACTCTCACAAATTACATACATGAACTCAAGTTTAGTGTGGCACACACACACACGCGTGCACACACACACACACACACACATGTAGCAAAGGAGTAAATCTACAGTTCCAGATTATAGAAAATTATTTTTCTCCCTTTGTGGAGTCATCACAAATATCCCCTTAAATTGGTATAGTTCTCTGCTGGGCTCCAAGGGTCAGCACCTTAGCAGAGTCCTAATGCTGCCTTTCCTTAGTTCATCTAGTCTGTCCTTGGAATGCCTCTCAGTTCCCAGTGCATGTGCTTCTATAAGCCATTACTTTCACAGACCCTACCGCAATCTTCAATGGGAAGCCAAAATTCTAACCTTTAAAAGTTCACAAGGTCATCTTCTGCTCACCCCATTACTAATGTTCTAGCTAGAGGTGCCAGGGTCTACCTCCTCAATGTACTTAGAAAGCTTTTCTAGACTCACTGCTGGAATCCCCTTCTGATTTATGTAGTCCTGGGCTGAATCACATTCTTTTAACCAATCTTAATACATTTTCTGTGTACGTTCATCTGATTCATTTGAAAAGCTCAAAACACTTCACTCTTCCCAAATTGATTGAGAACTTGTTTGCACCTAGCTTATACCTCTAATTGACTAATCTTATAACTCATATAATAGCATTAGGATATAGAACATCCTGTTAATTATATTAATTGGGTTGAGGGGTATATGATACCCCTCTTACAAGAAAGCTATAAATCTACAGCTGGAACATCTTAGAGACTGTCTAGTTCAATCCCCTTCATTATACAGATGAGGAAACTGAAACCAAGGGGTTAAGTGATTTGCCCAAGGTCACATTAGAAGTAACAAAGGGAGGATTTGAACTCAGGTGTTTTGAATCCATAGTCAATGCTCTTTCTACTGTACCATGGTAAGCTACTTTTCTTATGTATAATATATTGTACATGTATATAAATAATTCCTACCAATAGAATATAAGCTCTTAAAGGGCAGGGACTGTCTTCGTATTTTTGTCTTTGTATCCCAAGTACCTAGCATAGTGCCTGGCAAATAGAAGGCACTTAATAAATGCCTATTGATGGTCTGGTATCAATGTCAAAAGAAATGTATTCATTCTAGAAAGCAACTTGGAACTTTCATATATCCTTTTACTGACAATACCACAACTAGGTACTGGGATGTATGGAGTGTTCAGGGAAGACTAGCACTTCTGGTACAAGGATATGCCAAGCTCTTTTCAGGGCTGCTCATCCACCTTTGGTGTCTACTTGGCACCCAACTTTCACCTGTGGCTCCAGGAGGCTGTAGCATCACAGTGGCCACACCTGGTCTGCCATCTCAGCAGATGGGCAAAACCAGGTTGAGGGTAATGGATGGGCCTCAAACCTGCCGGTGAGTTAGGGAAGTATCTTCCCCAAGCATGTGAAGACTTCCCCCAGCAGAATGGATGGATGAGAACAATTTGTTCCAATAGCCACGAAGGCAGCTGAAGCAGGTGCTATGGAGTACTCAGAGCTTGGTCAGACATGGGAGACACCAAGGTCATCCACTGTATCCTGGGCCATCACCAGTCATCTTGACGTTTGTCTTGCCACTGAACATCAATGACAATTTTGTGCAACCCTGCCTTACTTAAATCCAATTTGCACAAGTCAAAACATTACCCACAAAAACGAAGAACAAACAATGCTACCACAACTAGTCCTATGATCTAAAGAGATCAAAGGGGGCAGCTAGGTGGCGCAGTGGATAGAGCACCGGCCCTGGATCCAGGCGGACCTGAGCTCAAATCTGGCCTCAGACACATAACACTTACTAGCTGTGTGACCCTGGGCAAGTCACTTAACCCTATTTGCCTAGCAAAAAAATTAAAAAATAAATAAATAAAAAATAAAGAGATCAAAGGAAGAAGAAAAACCCCCACATTTATAAAAATATCTATAGAAACTTTTTTTGTTGTAGCAAAGAACTAGAAAACAAAGGTAGTGTCCATCAATCTGGGATTAGTTGAACAACTGTGTTATATGAGTGTAATGGAATATCATTACACCATAAGAAATAATGAAAGGGACAGTTTCAGGGAAAACTGGGGAGATTTCTATAATTCTGAGTTAAGTGAGCAGAACCAGGAGAACTGTTCATACAGTAACAACATCTTATCAAAAAGCAACTGTTAAGTCTTTCAGACTTAAGAACCATGATCAGTGCATTAACCACTCAAAATTACAGAGAGCTAATGAAGCATGCCACTCACCTTCTGACAGAGGGGTGATGATGCAAGGTACAGAATGTGACACACATTTTTGGACACAGCAAATACATACATATATACTTACACACATATTTACATGCATTTGGATGACAACTTTTCAGGTCCCTTCTGGCTTCAAAATCCTATGTCTTTAAACCACTTTTATAGGTACCCTCAAGTCTAGCACATAACCACACTTTATTTTCTAATGATCAGAGAGACAGTGATTTTCTTGAGGAAAGAAACAATGTTTTATTCTTTCTCAGATGCTCCCACAGCATCATACACATCCCTGGAAACAGCAAAGGCAATCAGCAAAACTTTGAGCTGAAACATTAAGAAATTAAAATTTAAGATCTCCATGCCAAGTGCAAAAATTAAACACACATTGGATAAGTATACTGAGATTTGTCCATCAAGTTCCCCCAAGTCAGTGCTTCCAATGTACTCTCTTTTTACAGTTAGGTTGTTTCTGGTCTAAATTTCTATGAACTTTCCATAGACATGGCAGTTTGCTCTCCAGAGAGTTATTTTCTGATAGGATTTAAATATTGCTTGCTCTCTTTAATACAGGCATTTAGCACATCAAAATGAGGTTTGTGGAGCCCTATAAAATGATAGCATTATTTATTCTCTAATTCTCAAGGCTAATTTATTTTTGTTTTCTTTTAAATGCTTTTTGATTGGTTAACAGTCCCTAAAGAGGGCAGTTTTGAGAACAAAAGTGGCCACATGGGCACAATCTGCTAATTGTTCAGCTGGGGGATTTCAATTTTCACACTCCATCTTTACAAAATTTATGCAAGTATTTCGGATCCACCTGAAGACTTGTAGATCTGTAGCTTGTAGGTAGAACCACTGTCTTGGTCTTGCCCTGAAGCCCTATGGCAATCTATAATACTCCTCAAGCTAGCTGATCAGTGATGGGAGGGGGGGAAAAAAAGCTTTTTGAAGTCCTCAGCTTCCTGTGGGGGTGGGGCAGGGATTAGGTCAGAAAGCTATAGTAAAAGAAAGGAGAAGTGAGAATTACACAAGAAATTGGGGGGGGGTTGGGAGAGAGAAATGTGGGTTAGGTTGATTGTTTCTGGTTGCTGCTGTCTGTTGTTGTTGTTGTTTTGGTCTTTGTATCCCGAGAGCCTAGCACATAGTAGGTACGTACATGCAATTGTTGACTGATTGGTTGAGATAAGACGGGTGCTAGGCAGGAAATGGAACCCTTCCTCTCCAGACACTGTGAGCATCAGTGCCAGGAATAAAGTCTATCCTCTGAAATTCTGAAAAGGAGAGCAGAGAATCTCAAACATGGTATGAGAGACTTATCTTGAAGAGCCTGCATGTGAAATTATCACAGAGCCTGCCTACATGAAGCAACAGAAAAAGAGGCAGTCAGGAAAAAATTAGGTGACGAGGTGGTACAGGACAAATTGACAGTACCCAGGAAACCCTCAAGCCTCATCCCACCACCATCCTCCCCTGACCACATCTGTAAAACGTATCTGTTCCACCTACATCCTGCAGCAGGCCCCTTGCAAAGTATATAGGTAAGGGAGGACACACTCTAGCTTCATGCTACACACCCAAAAGCAGGTAAAGCTGGATTTATACTACAGTTAATGTGATTGAGATCATGGGGTAGAAATTTGTCTACACACACACACACACACACCCTTGGAAGTCTCAAAAGCATAGAATGTTAGACCTGGAGGTTTTAGGGGTCATTTAGTCTAATCTCTTCATCTTACAAATGAAGAAACTCAGACCCAGAGAAAAGCTACTTGCTCAGTTTCACAAAGCTGAGTGGAAGAGCTTGAATCAGAACCCGGGTCTCCTGACTCCTATTCTCACATTTCCCCACAACATGCCTCACAATCTGATATATGTATATGTGTGTGTGTGTGTACATGTGTGTATATATGTATATACATACTTCTTCTCTTCCTCCCTCCCCTTCTCCATTCTCTCTCTCTCTCTATCTCTTCCTCTATCTCTTTCTCTCTCTTTCCCCCTTCCCCCAAAATGTTGTGGGCCACTAGGGATGCCAGAGAGAGGTAAAAGCAATAGCCAAGGCAGCGAGAGCTGCCTTGTCTCCATTATATAAGAAGCTATCTTCTTACCTCATGGCTACTACGTGGCCATGAATGTGTGATACCTCTGGGGTTTGTTCACTCTCTCTTTTTTTAATCTCTCTGTGTTCATTCTTTCCTGATCTTAGGTGAATGAGCATTAGAGATGGAATGGACCAGGTTACAACCTTGTGAGTTCTGAGAGATCTGAAGAACAGCCCGCTCAGCACACAGAGCCAGCAGCAGCATTAGCGGAGTCTAGTGAGCAGCCAGTCCTAAGGAGTGGCCCAGTAGCCAAGACACCGTTGAACAAGCAAAGGAGTAACTTTTACATGGGTTATGCCACATCCAAAAGTGATTTGGTAGAAACTCCTCAAAAGGAGGAAAGGATTCCCAAGGTCAGGAAATATTCATGGGATGGGGAGAGGGACTGTTTTATTGCAACCACTTTCAAAGTGAGCCTACCCTTCCGAGGGACTGAATGGGTGTGAAGAGGGAACAGCAGACCTGGTTGGGGAGGGTGGTCCTTGGGACTTCAATCCTTGTTCTGCCTTCTTAGTAAAGGCAACTTTGTGTTAATTCATTAGTTGATTGTGGAGAGGATGCACCAGGTGAGGGCTTGTAAACAGAAGTACCAAATTACAGCCCCCCAAACTTCTCAGGGTTACCCCTAGAACCTTGAAAGAAGATGTAGCTGACCACACTCTGGGGATTCAACCTGCCAGTGTAAGTGAGGTTGGGAGCATCAGTTCCCAAAGTTGTTCTATTTGCATCCCCAAAATTTAGCACACTGTCTGACTTATACTTAAGTGCTTAATAAATATTTTTGATGGATTTTTAAAGAAAGAACAGGTCTAATGACACTAAAGATCTGGGTTCTAGTCGTGGCTCTGAAAGTTAACTTTCTTTGTGACCTTGGATAACTCATGTTCCCTGACAGGGTCTAGCATTCTTGTCTGCAAAATGAGGGAGTTAGACTAGATGATCTCTAAATTTTCTCTTAAGTCTATGAATAATTACAACTAGGAAGCAATGGAAAAATGAGAGCTCATAGTTCATATGCTGTGTTATGGTTTACAAAGCACTTTCCTCATAACACCCTTGTGAGGTAGGTAGTATAAATACTCTTATCCCCATTTTACAGATGAGGCACTGGGACTTAAAGAGATTAAGTACCTGGTTCATGATTTTAAACAGTATTTGAGTCCAGGTCTCAGTCTACCATACCATCCTAATTAACTATAAATCGGCTAACTGGCTAATTATATGTTTAGCACTATGCCTGGCACACAGGAGGTACTTAATAAATGCTTATTCCCTACCCCCACAACCTCACATACACACCATATGCCAACTCTCACTTCCATGTATTTATATTAGTTGTCCCCTAGGGTTAAAATTAATTTCCCCCTTACATGTACCTTTCAGAATTCTCCTCCCTCAAAACTAAGTTCAGAAGCCATCTCCTCCATGAAGCCTTTCCTCATTCCAAAGGTTTGAGTGTTGTTTCCCTCCTCAGATGATGGTGGATTTACTTATGTTTCCACTTGGTATCTGCCCAGTCTACTGTAACTTCCTTTTCTTGCCTTTCTTCCCCACTGCATAGTGCTTTGCACAAAGTAGGTATGAAACAAATGTTTACTGATTCTATATGTGTATGTTGGCTGTATGTTACATATACAAGCACATATAAAATATGATTTAACTCACAGATGCCTACCAACTCTTTGGGTGGGAAGGAATCTCCTCCAAGCTTCAATAACTGAGAATAAATAGCTGTATGCTACGCTGCTCAAAAATCTCAAGAGAAGCAATTCTGCAGAGCTGACGAGATAAATAACTGTTCTAAGAACAGTACCACTAAAATTAAAGAAAACATTTGAATGCATGACTAATAACATTTCTCTGCAAAGCGAAGTTGGGGGAATCACAATCACCAAACACCTCTCAGAATACACTTCGAATAGACAGTCACACATTTACTGTATATCACCTTCAGCACAAGCTCATTTCAGATACATCAGAAGAAAGGGTTCCCTCTCCCCCAGCCCATTTACTCTGGCCCATTTAACTCTTGTCGACAAATTTAACTGAAAATGAATTTTCCAGAGTTTATCTATTTTTGGAAAAGAAAACTTGGATGTTATCATTTTAGAAAAAATCATTTTATTTATCTTAGATAAATAACCTCAGAAAACTTGAATGTATTAATTTTAGAAAAAATCATTTTATTTATCTTAGATAAATAACCTCAGAAGAAACAGCATTCTAATGCATCTCAGGGCATTCATATATAGCCAGATGTTTCTAATAACTTGTATCCTTTTTCTGTACATCAAAATACTGACAACTTAGATATAAGAGGATATGAATGCATAAACTTTAAAATACCTTGGCTAATGAACGGCTGTTCATTCCCACCCCAACAAAACAAGTCCACGGGCACTAATCCTGAAAGTCTCAGCTGAGTCCTGAGAACTCACCTACTGATGTCATGACTTGAATTAAGTCATTTCCCCTCAACTTGGCTCCAATTTTTCATCTGACCAAAGAAGCTCTTCTAAAATCCCTTCCAACTCAAAGGTGGGGATCCAGGGTCATTCAAGCAAATGGAAAGCACTGACAATTCTATTTGCTGACACAATGTAGTAATGGTACAGAGTAGGCAAGCCCTTAGTGACTCTCCATGGACACTTGCAAGAAAAAATTTGCTGCAAAGATCCTATGTAAGTAAAAAGAGAAAATATCTAGAAACTGGAAAACTTAGAATCATAGATTTAGAGCTGGAAAGGACTTTAAAGGTCCTCTACTGCAACCCCATTGTTTTAAAAAATGAAAAATCTGGGACCCAGAGAAGTGACTTGCCCAAGGTCATAGTAGAACCAAGATTTGAACCTAGGTTCTCAGATTCCAAATTCTTTCTGAATTCAAGGACACCCAATGTCTTGACTGAGAGTCAAAAAATAAAAACTTTTACAAAATCAAGTTCTCATTTCTTTTCTTAAAACACCAGTGGTGAAAGCTGAGATTTATGAAATACTGAACAATGGAACAAAGATTTGATTCATGTAGAGAGAATAGGCAAAAAACAACAAACTCACCTCCTTTTTCATTTGAAATTCAGCAGAATTCAAAAATTGTTTAGCCTAAATTCATACATATAACTACCTCCACTACACTCCAGCTTTGTTATCTGAGAGAATATCTGGAAAGAGTACTAGATTTGGGAGTCAGAAGATAAAGGTAAAAATAATATGAACCATCTCAACCTCAGTTTACTCTTCTGTAAAGTCAAAGGGTTTAATCTGCATGGTATTTGAAATCTCTTCCAATTCTTCTATGATCTATGATCCTGAAGGCTGGGGCAGTTTTGCTTTTTAACATCTCTATCACACAGTAATCATTCCCCCCATGTAACACCCGGTTAAGACCAAGTTTTCAAACTTTCCTGGGAGCTGGGAATGCAGTGGCCAAGTGTATGTGGCAAAACAAAGTAGTAGTGTAATGGCAAAGTCTGTAGAACCTGGATAATGGTGGCCAATGGGCAGGATTTGGACAGGAAGTATTCTGACTTGGGGTGGGGGAAGGGGAGAAAGAGGGGGAGAGAGAGAGAGAGAGAGAGAGAGAGAGAGAGAGAGAGAGAGAGAGAGAGAGAGAGAGAGAGAGAGAGAGAGAGAGAGAGAGAGAGAGAGAGAGAGAGAGAGAGAGATCTAATGGAGTGTTTTCCTGATTCAAGTCTGGATTCTATCAGATCCATTTCAAATTTGACAAGAGACTACCTGCCCAGAACGCCCACATTTCCTACATTTCTCTCAGTGGACGTGGGAACTCTCTCAAAAAAAATTTGTAAAGTCCTTCGCACAGTGCCTTGAACACGAAAGTACCACTATGTTGCCTCAACACACCGTCAACTGAGAAAAGGACAAGCAGCTGACTATTTAGGATTTGGCCCTTTCAGGTCACAGGCCAGATTCACCTCAGTGGTGACTCAGTGCCTGCCCTGTGCCCAACCTTGACTTCCCTAGGGGAGGAAACATTGCCTCCACGCAGGCGTAAATCGCCCGCCAGGGGCCAGGTCTTTGCCCCCAGGGCACCCTCAGTGCCAAGGCCTGCCAGGCCTCTAACCCTGACCAGGGCCAAGGCCTGGCCTCTAACCCGGCTCAGGAGAAGTAGCAGAGATCAGCGTGCCCAGCACCTTCCCCTTCCCACGGCCCCTGCATGGTGAAAGGCTCCGGCGCATGGCTGCTGAGGAGCCCCCGAGGAGGAGGCCGGGGCACCCACGCAGCCGCCGTGCTGCGGTAGGCGAGCGTGATCGGGCCGCCTCTCTGCTCTCTCCCTGTTTCTCTCCCGCGCCAAAAGCAGCAGCCGCCGCCGCCGCAGCAGCAGCGGCAGCCGCGGCCACAGCCATCGCCAGGGGTCCAGACAGCGCCAGGCCCCCTCCTCTCGCGTACGGGGAGGGCTGGGGGGCTGGAGGGAGAGGGAGCATCCCAGGGGGCGGGGCCGACCAGGACAGCGCCAGAGCCTGGCAGCGGCTCTCCGGTCCTCGCGACGCCATGTGCAGCCGACTCGGCTAGGTCCTGCCAGCCCGGGGAGGGCTCCCCTCCTTCCCCCTCCGGCCTGGCCTTCCCTCTTTGGCCCCGGGGGAGCCGTGGCTGTAGTCCAGGCCTGCGGAGACGCACCTGCCTGGAGCTGCAAGGGGATGGCACGCGCCTGCCTTGCTGCGGCCCCTCATGGGCCTCACCCGATAGGACCCAGTGGCCACGCGCACCCCCTCGGCCCCTCCCGGCTGCAGGTCTAGTTGCTGCCCCCGCCCACGGCCTCTGGCGCCGGCTCCAGCCCGCGCTCTGGCTCTGGCTCTTGCTCCCTCCTCCTCCTCGGCCTGGGCCCCAGGGGAGGGGAGAGGGTGGCTGCGGGGAGAGGAAGGCTCTTGACTGGCTCACTCACCAGCGGTAGCAGCCCTCCGAGGCCTCCAGTGTGAAGTTGATGCGGGTGCCCCGCGTGAAGGGTAGCAGCACTTTGGGTATGTTGAGTTTGGAGGCGGCGGTGCGGTCACTGGCCAGCGCCGCTAGCAGCAGCAGTAGCAACAGCAGTGGCGGCGATAGCTGCCAGCCCCTTGGCGGCCCCTGGGCCCGAGCTGCCATCCTCCCTTGCTCCCCAGCCGGCGCCGGGCTTGCTCGCTCGCTAGCTCCCTCTTGGAGCAGGCTGGCTGGCTCCCTCCCACTCCGCCCCAGAGCACCCGATAGCCTAGCCGGCAGGAGGACCGCGCTGCCGCTGCCCGGGCAGCAGGTGATAAGGCGTGGAGGGGGAGGGGCGTGGGACATCCCTCCAGATCTGAATGCAACTTCCTGGGCCGTTGGTCGGGCTGGGGTGGGGTGGGCGGGGAGGGGACCTGGGCGCGGGTTTCTCCCCTAGTAGGCGGGCCGAGCAGGGTCCCGGCTGACCGACCCCAGAAAAGCCAGCGAGGCTGTGCGGGCGGCCCACCCCGAGTCTCAGGCCCAGCCGGCCTTGTTTCTGCAAACTGGAAATCGCGGGAAACGCGGAGGAAGTCCCAAGCGATACAAAGTTGCCGGAGGAGGGGGAGGTATTGGCCACAGTATCCAGAGCCGCAGACTGTTCTTCCCCCCTTCCTTCTCGTCCCCAGCTAAGGCGCCACCTGCGGACGCAGCAGCTAGAGCAGCCTCGTGGTGCGCTGATCCGTGCACTTGAGCACCCACTACAGAGGGTGATCTGGGACTGCATGGGGGAGGGAGAGGGCAGAAGGAAGAAGGAGGATCCCGCGGCCCCCCTGGGGTTCATGGGGACCCCCAGGGAGCTGACGTCAGAGCTGCTGCAGTCCCACCTCACTATGAGCATTTGCCCCAGGGACAGCTGAAGCCGTCTTTGGATGCTAAAACGAATTTAGAATTTGTGGTTGGGTGGGAATGGAGGTGGAGACGGGGACTAGGTACAGACTACCCAGGAGGTAATAGGCAGGTAGGAACTGAAACCCAGGCTATATTGTTCCCATATGGGAAAATTATAGGTGCCGTCCTCACTTTGTGGGACACCGATGTTAAATAGAGTTGGGGGCGGGGTAGAGAGCTAGGTAGCTTATTAAGTCTGCAAAATTGAGCTGTGTCCAATGAGGAAAGGTTTCATTACAATTGCTAAGTTTTAGGATGAGAAGCCCTCTGAACCTAGAACCTTTGTGAGAAGCTGAGTTCCAGCTGCCCTTGGGATGTGGGATTGTGGGGGCATTAAAGACTCCACTATAAACCTTTTGGTTAGGGTTGTACAAGGGTGGTGACCCATCCTGCCCTTCCATTGCCTTCAGTGTCAAGTGTGGCCTAGCCAGTATGGGCTAAACAAAGAAAGGTTTTGCTTTACCTAATGGCTACCTTCTTTGGCTGTCTTCATGGTGGTGGGAAGCTAGAGGAGGTGAGATTCCGAGGTAGTCGAGGTAATTGGGTGAGCCCTACAAACAGGACAGTGGACTTTTGTTCCCTTATGGTCCCAAGTGGCTCTAAGATTCATGAAGTAGAAAATTGAGCAGTCTCACCAAGGACCATTCTGTGGTTCTAGCTGGTATTTTCTCATACAATTTTTGGTCATCATAGGCACCTGGTCCCATCTCTGACAACCCACACATTCTGGGCATAAAGCAAGATATTGTGGCTCTTGAGGAAAATGAGTTCTCGGAAAGCTCCAAATAGCAAAATTGTTACTTGAGGTGCTTGAATGTTTTTAAGTACATTAGTAGAGTGCCTCTGGTGGTGGGGGTAAGGATGGGAACAGTTAGGGATTGTTGCCTTAATCCTGTTAGGTAGTCTCCTAATAAAAATGACCCTCAGAAATCCCAGTGCAAACTATTTTCCAAATCCTAATCATAATTAATGACCCAGTTCAACCAAAGCAATCCCAGCTTTTTATCAAAGTTGAGACCATACAACTTTGCAGGTGGAATTCACCCTGTGTTTGTACTTTTTCCTTACCATTCTATCATTCCATACACTTAGAGCATTTGTTTTCCAAACTGAACAGTTAGGCGCTATTTCATTCATCCAATTAGCCTGGCTGTTAGGAGCCAATTAATAGCTTTAATCCCCATATACAACTCACTTTTTTCTCTCGTAAATATTTTATCAGGGCTGATTCTGTGGAGTCCTACAAAAGCAGAAGAACAATTTCTACACTCATGCTGGCTCCCACTTCAAACAAGCCTTTCCAGTTCTTCAGAAGTAGAGCCAGTCAGCCATCTCCTTACTAAAGACAGAAGAAGGACCAATGAATAAAACATGGTTCAACAGCTCATACATAATCAGCTGGAGAAGTTAAAACTATTGCTGTTTGAAAAAAAAAAAAAGCAAAACCCACAACATAACCAAAACTCTGTCTGTTGATGAAAAAATTTCTCAGCCTTTCCCTCCAAAGTATGACTGCAGACTTCACTTTAACTTGAAGTGGCCCTGATGTTACTCTATTAAGTAGATAACAATTCATGCCTACAACTAGGGCTTGCCATAGAGAGTCGTTTACCCAGTAGCGGGTGAAGGCCTGTGAGTGAAAAATATCTCTGGAATTGCCTGTTGCTGTTGATTGGGGATTCATGGATTCATTGATTTAGGTATCTAAGATTTTATAATCTTCATAACCCTTCAATTAAAGTGTACATACTCCTAGCTTTAGGACATGGTGCTCAATGCCATAATGAATACTAAATGGGACATAGATTCAGAGTCAGAGGATGGCATTATGAGAGTGACCAGAAAGGATCTTCAAAGGGTGTTAGCATGGTAGAAAGAACAGTCAACCTCTAGTCAAGAGATAAAGGGATAGCATTAAACCCGAAATCAAGTGGGCTCCAGTCATGTGCTCTGCCAATAACCTGTGTAGGTAAGGTAAGTCTGTTCTGGCCTTAGTTTCCTTATCTGTAAAATAATTGCTTATACATAGTACTTAAAGTTATAAAAAAACCACTTGAAATACATTATCCCACATGAGCCTTATGAGAATCCTGTGATATGGGTGATAGAATTGTGTCCATTTTACAGGTAAAGAAACAGGCTCAATGAAAGGGAATAGCTTGCCCAACGTTATGCAGTGCCAGTATTGAAGCCAGGTTTTCTGACTTGATGATCTTGTCAACTGGACCAAACCAGCCTCTAATCTGTGGATGGCCGGAGCCCAACTGAGTAGATTAGGAACAGGAGAGTCAGGAATCAAATAGAAGTTTAATTTTTAAGTGAGGGAAATGGCTTGAAAGCAAGGAGGTGAATTAGACACAAGTCTAGAGCCCCGCCCCTGGGAGGGGAGGGGGACTCACTTTAGTGTGGCTGAACCTTGATTTATATACTTGCAGCTAGACAAAGAGTGAAAGTGTAGTGTAGCAACAGCAGTGAGCAAAACAGCAACAGTGTGGCAAGGTTTTCTAGGAACAAAAGTCCCTTGTAGCAGGGCTTCATGTCAGGGTCTGTTGGTGCTTGCCCCATCTCAGGGACCATCAGTTCCAGAAGCTGAGCACAAAGGATTGTTGTTATGCCAAGTTCAGGGCACAGCTTGCTTGCTGGGCCTTAGCTCTGGAAAACAGGGTGTCTCCTAATAGTTTCTTGACAATCTACCTCCCTGTACTGCTAAACACTGGATTGAGAGTCAAGTAACCTGAGTTCAGATCCTGGTGCTACCTAGCAGTGGGTCCATATGTAAGTCATTTTACCCTTGGTCTCCATGTCCTTATCTATAAAGTTTTTAGAATAGACTCAACTAAATTCAACCATAATATTTAGGAAGCACATATAATGCAAGGCACTGGTGGTTCAAAGGTAAAAAACAAAGAAGTCTTTGACCTCCAGGAGCTGAGTCACAAAGAAAGAAAAAGATTGCAGCAGGCAGAGATGGAGAGAAAATGTGTTCCAGGTATGGAGGTGGGGAGTGGGGTGGGAGGTAAGAGCTCATAAAAATTCATGGAGGCCAAAGACATAAAGGAACAGCAAGTAGTCCCATTTGCCTGGAACGATATAAAGAGGAATAGGTTGAAATAAGACTAGAAAAGTAAATTGGAACCAGATTATTGTGAGCCTTCAATGATAGGCTAAAGAATTTATACTTCATCCTGTAGGTAACGGTGAGTTTCTAAAAGTTTTTGATCAGTAGAATAACATGGTTAAATCTGTGCATTAAGAAAAAAAATATTTGGGCATTGTGTGAAGAAGCCATTCCAATAGAGAGAGGTCAGGAGGGCCTGAACAAAGAGTGGTAGAAGTGAAAATTGAGAGGAAAAGACAAAGAAGAAAGGTATTGCCGAAGTCACAGCTGCCACTTCCTCTGTGACCTCAAAGTGCCCTTCTAGCTCTGAGATTTTCTTGTCCTATTTCACAATTTTGTTTCAGCAGAAATGCTCGGCACCTCTCCTATAGAATACACATTCCCCTCTAAATCCCCTCCTCCTTATGTCACACCAGTCAGATCCCTTCCACCACTGTGCTCCTTCAACTCTGTCTCACGTAAAGAAATGACCTTCCTCTTTACCAAGGCCTACCCCTCTACGTGCACAAGTGATTCTGGTCCTTCCCATTTTCTCCGGCAGGTATCATCCCTACTGTCTCACTAAGAATCTTCAATCTCTTCCTGTCTACTGGTTGCTTCCCTATTTCCTACAAAGGTTACCTGAAAAACCCCCTGGCTTCTTCCACCCATCCCGGCTAGCTGTTGTCCCAGATCCTCCCTCTTGTGGCTCAACTCCTTGAGAAGACTACCAGGACTTGCAGTCTCCACTTCCTTCTCACTCTATTCTTAGTTCCCCAGAGTTTAGCTTCCAACCTCATCATTTAACTGAAACTTCTCTCTCCAAATTTTACCAACAATTTCTCAATTGCCGAATAATTGCTTTTTCTCAGTTCTTTTCCTTTTTTATCTCTGTAGCCTTTGACACTGTTGATCCTCCTCCTTGATTCTCTCTTCTCTCTCTCTCTCTCTCCTGGTTCTCCCACCTGTCAGACTGCTCTTTTTCGGTATCCTTTGCTAGATCTTCATCCAGGTCATGTCCTCTAAACATGAGTGTCTCCCAGTGCTCTCTCGTGGGCCCTCTTCCCTTCTCTCTTGATACTATTTGATTCGGTGATCAGCTCACATGGATTCAAGTATCATCTCTTTGCTGATGATTCACAGATCTTATTCAGCCCCAGCTTCTCTCCTTACCTCCAGTCTCACATATCCAGCTACCTTTTGGACATCTTGAACTAGATGTTTCTTAGATATTTGTACAATTTATCCAAAACTGAACTTATCTTGTCCTCCACTGTCAAGAACAACACTATCTTCTCAGTGTTCCAGGCTCATAAGTAGGTGTGATCCTCAATTCCTCACCTTCATCACCATGTCTAATCAAATTAAGTCCTGTCAATTCTACCTGTGTAACACGTCTCATTTAGACCCCCATTTTCTTCTCAGACACTGTACCATTATGGTTCAGTCCCTCTTCACCTCATGCCTGGACTATTGAAGTATCTTTCTGGTTGGTCTCCCTGACTCACATCTTTACCTCTCTATTCTATCCTCCACTCAATGAAGGATATCAAATTGATCTTCCTAATGCACAGATCTGACCATGTCATTCCACTACTCAATATTCAAGTGGCTCCCTCTTACCTCCAGGATCAAATATAAAAGCCCTCTGTTTGGCATTCAAAGCTATTCATAACCTAGTCCCTTCCTGCCTTTCTATTCTTTTTACACTTTACTCCCTTGTGACAATGGCCTCTTTGCTTTTTCATTGGCTATTACCTACACCTGGAATACTTTCATCATCTCTTTGCCTCTTTGGTTTCCTACAGATCCCAGATAAAATTCCACTTTCCACAAGTAGCCTTTCTTATTTCCCTTAATGCTAATCTCTTCCCTCTGTTGACAATCTCCAAGTTATCCTGTTATTAGATGAGAGGAGTCAGTGGTGGTAGGTGAGACCTTGATCCCAATAGTGTCCTTAACATTTCAAGAATCCCAGAACATAAGGTGATATTGACTTCAAAGTGTCTGTTTAAAAGTTACTGAGAAGCTAAGCGTCTAAATCAATGCTACGTTCTCCTAGGTGTGATTGATGAATTTTTGGCATCAGTGTTATAGCTGAAACCCATACTTGGGCTATGGAAGATGAAGGAGGAGCATTGCTGCATTTCTCATTTGAAAGGCTTTCATTTTAGTCCATAGCTAACTATGGAAAAAAGACTCATGTACTTCCTCCTCAGCCCCTAATGTCCTTGCTACCATTCTCTTCACCCCCCCCCTTCTTTTTTCTAAGAGATTACAGGTTGGGAGTAGGGACAGTCTCAGGCTGGGCAGAGAAGCAAAAGGAAATGAGAAAGAGGATCAGCTCAATCTCGCTAGCCCCATTCCTTCATCTCAAATCCTAGTCATAAATTTGAGTTAAAAGCAGTTTGTCACTGCCCTCCCCTCACCACAACATCCTGCTTGAGAGAGCAGTGACTGGGGGAGAGGGGCAGTTAGGAGAATTGGAAAGACCAGCCAAACAAATTCGAATTTGGGAATCAAGGTATGGGTGGTAAGTAGCAGAGCCAGGATTCAAACCTAGTGCTTTTTCTGCTAAGGAAGTACCAAAGTTGCTTAAATGTAATAAATTCAGTTTAATTCAACACATTTATTCTGTGCTTACTACATGCAAAGCAAGTCAATAAACAATTATTAAATACCTGCTTTGTGGTAGATAATCTCTCTAAGCCTTGGGAATAAGACAGTGAAAAAATTCATGGTTTCTGCAGTCAGGAGCTCATGGTTTAGTAGCAGGATGAGACATACATACAAATAGCTATTACACAACTTGGAAAGTGAATGTGTAGTGGAGGGGCCAAACAATGTAGCTCAGGAAATTCAAGCTGGAGGAATCAGAAAAGTCCAATGGAAAGAACACTGAGTAAGTTTACCTGGGGACAAATCTTGCCTCTGGCATTTACCAGTTGTGTGAGCATGAAAGAAAAATCTCCCAAATTTTTTAAGCCTCAGTTTCCTTATCTGTAAAAAAAAAAAGGTTGATAATACCTACTACAGGATGGTTTTGAGGATCAAGTGAGATAATGCATGTAAAATGCTTTATAAATCTTTAAAACTGTCAGTTGCTTTTATTGCCATCATCACTGTCCTCCTCCTCATCTTATTATCTCATTCTCATCTTTTTCTTTCAATTGAACAAAATTATATGAACTGATGCAAAATGAAGTGAGCAGAAGTAGAACATTGTGTACATATTGTAACAATGTTGTAAGCAATGTAACACAGTAGCAGTCTAAGATATTGTAGCAACATTGTAACAACCAGCTATAAAAGATTTAGCCACTCTGATTAGTACAATGATCCATGGCAGTTCAAACGAATCATGATGAAAAATTCCATCTACCTCCAGAAAGAGAAATGATAGACTCTGCATGCATATTGAAGCATATTTTTTCACTTTATTTTTCTTGCTTTTTATTTTATAACAGGGCTAATATATTTTAACATTGTAGCATAACATGCTAAATATATTTTGCATGACTCATAAGTATAGTAAGTATATTTCTTGCCTTCCCAATAGGTAGAAGAAAGATGGAGGGAAAGAATTTGGAACTGAAAATAATAAGAAAAAATTAAAATACCCAGCAAAAAATGAGCATTATCTTTCAGGGGAGGAGATGGATATTTAACAAAATAGGGGACCTCATACCTTCCTGATAAATAGACCAGAGCTCAACAAAAAATTGATCTTCAAATACAAGACTCAAGAGAGACATTAAAAAGGTAAATGGGACAGAAAGAAACAACATGTTATTAATAAGGGCAAACTGTTTACATCCCTACATGGGAAGATGACACTTGTAACTCTTGAGAACTGTATTGTTATTACGCCATGTTAAAGGGGTATACATAAAGGCAGTAGGTATAAATTGACTTTGATGTAATGATGAAAAAAATCTAATCAAATGGGTTAAATGGATCCAAGTAAGTGAATTAATCTGATTTAACTAAGAAAATGTACTGAGAGAAAAGGAAAGGAGGAGGCAGACAAGGGTAAATTACATCACAGGAAAAGGCACAAAAAAATCTATTACAACAGAGGGAAAGAAGGGAGGGAGATGAGCATTGTTTGGACCTTATTCCTATCAGATTTGGCTCAAGAAGGGAATAACATAATCAGTTAGGTATAGAAATCTAACATCCCCAATAGGCAGCAAGAAGGAAAAGGGGAAAGAAAAGGGAGGGGCCTAATAGAAGTAAGGTGGTACTGAAGGAGGCAGTGGTCAAAAGCAAAACATTAGTGAGGAGGGAAAAGGAGAAAAGAGAAAGAAAAGCATAAACGGGGGGGAGGGGAGGGAGAAGGATAGAGGGGAGGGAGAAGGATAGAGAGAAAGACACACATAGTGTCACAGATAGATAATCATAATTGTAAATGTGATATATGAATGTAATGGAATACTATTGTGCTATAAGAAAGAATGAACAGGCAGACTTCAGATAAACCTGGAAAGACTTGTATGGTTTGATGCTGAGTGAAGTGAGCAGAACCAGGTGAACGTTGCACACAGTTACAGCGACACTGTGTGATGACTAACTTTTATAGACTTAGCTCTTCTCAGCAATCTAAGACATTTCCACAAGCCTCATGATGGAAAATGCTATCCACAACAAAAGAAAGAACTATGGAGTTTGAATGCAGATTGAAGCATACTATTTGCTATTTTTTTTCTTCTGTTGTGTTTTGTTTCCTCTTTCTGGTGGTTCCTCCTATTAGTTCTAATTCTTACTTACAACATCACTAATGTGAAAATATGTTTAATAGGAATGCATATGTAAAGCCTGTATCAGATTGTGCACCATCTTGGGGAGGGAGGATGAGAAAAATTTGAAACTCAAAAGCTTATGGAAGTGATTGTTGATAATTCAAAATAAATTAATAAAACTTTTTTAAAAAAAGAAAGAAAAAGAAAGAAAAAAAACACTGGAAGTCCAACTCTAGTAGCAGACAGAACAACAGGAATGATAGAGGACCTTATCCTGTTCCCACATGGTTTTGATTTCTTCCACTAAATCTTTATGTTTGGAAATTTTGTTTTGTATAGTTTGGAGATTATAAGTATTTGGTAAGGTAACATCTATTAAAATTATATTCTTAAATTTTTATGGGTCAGTGTCATTATTATTAGGACATATTGAGTCTGAGTTGTTGTGGGATGTGGAAAGTTTCTCTTTGGTACTTAAAGCTTTTCCAAAACTAATCCCTTCTTGCTTTTCCATTCTTCTTTCCCTTTGCTCCACTCCATGCACTCTGTGATACAGATATACCTATTTGCTGCTCCTTCTTTCATGAAATTCCATCACTGGTCTCCATGCTTTTCCACCAGCTGTCCCTCCTTCCTGGAATACTCTGCCTTCTAACCTCTACCACTTAGTTTCACTGACGTCTTCGTCGTCGTCGTCGTCGTCTTCTTCTCCTTCTTCTCCTTCTTCTTCTTCTTCTTCTCCTTCTTCTCCTCCTCCTTCTTCTTCTTCTTCTTCTTCTTCTTCTTCTTCTTCTTCTTCTTCTTCTTCTTCTTCTTCTTCTTCTTCTTCTTCTTCTTCTTCTTCTTCTTCTTCTTCTTTTGGTGAGGCAATTGGGGTTAAGTGACTTGCCCAGAGTCACACAGCTAGTGAGTGTAAGTGTCTGAATTCAGATTTGAACTCAGGTCCTCCTGACTCTAGGGCTGGTGCTCTATCTACTGTCACTGCCCTTTCAAGATTCAGCTCAATTTCTACCTTCTGCAGAATGCCCTTCTAGGTCCTCCTAGCTGTTAATGCCTTCCTCTCTCAAATTACTTCTTGGCTACTTTCTATATATCTTATGCCCTCCTAGTTGTTTACATATTGTCTCTCCCATTAGAATATATGCTTCCTGAGGGCAGGTACTATTTTTTTGCCTTTCTTTGTATATCCAGCACTTAGCACAGTGGCCAGTAAGTGTGCAATAAATATTTGTTGACTAATTAACATGTAGATTAGAGATGAGGACATACTGTGTGGTATAATGGAATGAGATTGGATTTTCTCAGATAACCTGGATTTAAATCTTGGCTCTGCTATTAACTACCTTTGGGACAACCTCTTGGAACCTCAGTTTCATCATCTTCAAAATGGAGTTGGATTAGAATTGGGGTTCTTATTCTGCTGTGTCTTAACTTGTTTTTTTAAAAATACTTTGATAAAAAAATTTTTTAAAAGAAAAAAAAGAAAAAGAAAATACTTTGATAATTATTTCAATATAATTGGTTTCCTTTGTTGTCCTATCTATTTTTATTTTATGCATTTAAAAACTTTATTGTGATGGAAATGTGTTTTACATGATTGCACACATGTAACACATATCAAATTGTTTAACATCTCAGAGAGGGGGGAAATGAAGGAGGGAAGGAGAAAATTAGAACTCAAATTTTTTTAAAAAATTGAATGTTAAAAATTCTCTTCAAATATAATTGGGAAAAAATAAAGTATTATTAAAAAGAAAAAAATATTTTGAGAAGTGGTCTACAGGCTTCAAAAGGTTGCCAAAGGAGACCATGACACAGAAAAGATTAAGAACTGCTGGACTTGAGACTCTCTTTTAGCTCTAGGTAATAGGATTCTTTACTTTCTATCATTGCCTCTGGCTTATTGGAACAGTTTTAAACTTGGCTTATTTTACAGTCACTCACCAATCTGTGACCCCAATCTAGAGTGTTAGACAATCGGTTAAGTCTGTTAATAGGAGGAGCTAGAGATTGGCAAGCCTTGGGTAAAGGAAAATCTCTTCAATATTATACTTTATTCAATGTGGTTTGGTTGTTATTTTTTGTGGTGGTGATGGCTTGCATTTGTCTTGTTTTATTTTTAACTTCTGCACTGACTTCTAACAAAAGCTTTCAATTTTGAATTCAAGTTTAGGGAATTCTCTGTGTGTCCCAGTTTTAATCTGAGATTGACTGACTGATTTTCTGAATCCACCTCTGTTTATTTAATCTAGTTGACTCAGCTGAGGAGAATGATTTAGGGAATAGAGAACCAGCATTGCAGTATGAAATGCTTAATTTAGGTCATGAGTCTGACCCTTAATAGCTGTGCAACCATGGGTAATTCACTTAACCTCTCAGTGCCACAGGTGGCTAAGACTACAATGAAGAAATGAATTACTTATCTGCATTGGTGAAAGGCATTTCCATTCCAGAAGTACATTATACCAATAAAATCTCAGGTCTAAAGTAAAATGATAATTAAAAAAAACTCCAATATCAATTCCCAGCCCTTTACAGCTAAGATAACTAGGTTAAACAAATTGAAGCAGATCAGAATCAGCCCATTCTAGTTTAAAACTGAGAGACACACAAAATTTCCTAATTGTGAGTTAAGCCTTAACCTTAAAAATATTTCTCCTCTTTCAGTAATAGAACTGAATATGATTTCCAAGTTAACAAGGGAGTCATGCTACATCTTTTTGGTAACTTGATGTAGAAACCATGATATATGGACAGGTAGGTGGCACCGTGGATAGAGTACTGGGTCCAGAGTCAGGAAGACTCATCTTCTTAAGTTCAAATCTGGTCTCAGACACTCATTAGCTGTGTGATGCTAGGCAAGTCACTCAACTCTGTTTGTCTCAGTTTCCTAATCTGTAAGATGAGATGGAGAAGGAAATGGTAAACCACTTATGTTTCTTTGCCAAGAAAACTCCAAATCGGGTATGATTGAAATGACTAGATAATTGTATGGCCCCATTTAAAACTATACTAAATAGCTTTTGCATTTTATGGAATCTTTCTGCATTAATATCATAATGTCATTTGACTTGAGAAAGTACCGTGAAAAGAGTGATGTTTCTGGAGTCATAGGATCTATATTCAAATTCTACTTCTGACACTACTTACATGACTGTGAACCAGTTCCAATTGAACCTCTGTTTCTTCATCTGTAAAAGGAGGAGTTGGGCTACCTGACCTCCGAGGTCACTTCTAGCACTAGAATTATGATCTTATGACAATATAAAATGTTTAATATACTCCAAGGAAAGATAGAGCTGAAAGCTTCAAGATTGAATCTAGGGGTCAGATTAAACCAGTCGATAAAGGTGATACAAATACTCTTTCAAACAAAACAAATCACACATAAAGCTATCAAGGACAAAAAGCATAACTATTTTTGCCATGAGACTCTTCTGGAATCTTGAAATCAAAGCTCAATGGAAGAATATGTTTAAAGAGATTAATGCCTAAACAGCACTGGGCTTACCATACACCATAACAGATTTGGAAAGTACTCTAATAATTTCCCTGAGAGACCATGGGAAAGAAAGAAGACATTTCTCTTGCTCCCTTTTTAATATACATGTCTCCTAGAATATGAGTTTTTAAAAATCAGACTAACATTTCTGAGATCAATAATTTATAATTTGTCAGCATGAGATAATTTTGTTAAGTTTTTCTTAAGGGTTTAAATTACTGCATTTCAAGACAAAAAAACTCTGCCCCTCACATTGGTAGCCATACTAACCTCGAAAGACTATTGTGACATTTAAATGTTATAGTGTTTGTGAACATGATTTGGAGACTATAAAGCATTATGAAAACAAAGAAAAAGAAAAAAGAAAATATTCTAACAAAAAAAAAAACAACAACAAACCCAACAGCCATACAGTAGTAATGAAATACAGAACCTAGCATTCTAAAGCAGCTAGGGAAAGATGAACACATCCTCATCAAAAAGGAGGAAGAAGATTGATAGACATTTCTAGAGCATATGGTAAACACATTAAAAACTTCTAGAAATGCTTTTAATACTGGCAGAAATCACTCATCAAGCAAAAGTGGCAACAGGTACACACCACTAGATTTGTTGAATGTAACCAAAAGAGGCTTAATTCTGCACAGAACCTATGAAAAGGCTAAGATGCAAGACAGGAATCAAAGGGCACTCCAAGGACAACCTCCATACAAACTCAACAATATGTCATGAAAGAACGGTGGAACAAACTTGGCCATGCAAATTTACTTATAGAAAAAGAGGAGTTTATGATTGAAATTCAGGAGCAAATAATTGTCAACAGAAATTATACATGGGCTGTCCTTGAATGGGAGTTGGCTAGGGCTTGTAGTGGATAGAGTGCCAGGTCAGGAGTCAAGAAGTTTAAAATCCAGCCTCAGATACTTACTAGCTGTGTGACCCTGAGCAAGACACTTACCCTGTTTGTCTCAGTTTCCTTGTTTGTAAAATGAGAACAATAACACCTAGCTCCCAGAGCTGTTATAAGGATAAAGTGAGTTAACATTTGTAAAGCACTCTGACAATCTTAAAGTGCTATATAAATGCTAGCTATCATTATGAGAAATTGCCTTATTAAAAATACAGACCTCAAAATACCTTTGAGAATTCAACCAATAAGATATTCTACAATCAAACCATTATCAAAGACTGAAATGTTCTCTCACAAAGCCTGGCCTGTGGCATTAACCTATAAGCATTTAACAACTTTAAAATGTTTTTGCTATCTTTTGTTGTGGTGTCACCCTCATTTCCCAATACAACCTTTTTATCTGTCTTCCAGACAATCATATCATATAGCAAAGAATAAAAATAGGGGGAAAGGTTTAGAAAAACTAACCAAACACATCAGCGATCTGATTTGTAGGTTCCTCCCTCCCTCCTTTTTTCCTTTTCTCTCTCTGTCTCTCTCTGTCTCTCTATCTCTCTTCTTTCCCCCACATCTGTAAAGAAAAAAGGGAGAGGTGTGTTCTCCTACATCTTTTCTGGGGACAAACTTGGTCATTATACTTCTTTCTTCAGTTTCTGGTGTTTAGTTATTCCTTCCATATATATTGCTGTAGGTGAACATTTTTATGATGTTGCTTCACTTTGCGTGGGTTCATATAATTCTTACCATGTTTCCTTGAGATTAGCATGTTCATTTTCTTACAGTGCAGTAATATTTCACTATATTCATGAACCACACCCTTGTTTGGCCATTACATTTGCCCAAATTGATAGGTATCTACTTTGAATCTAAATTCTTGCTAGTACAAAAAGTGCTGCTATAAATATTTTAGTGTATGTGAAACCTTTTTGTAAATCATTGACCTCCCTAGAGTTTGTGACTAGCACTGCAACCTCTGGTCAAAGGCTATGGTCATTTTAGTTACTTTCCTAGATAGCTGCAAATTATTCTTCAGAATGGTTGGACTAATTCATAGTTCCACTAACGATGCATTACTGTCCCTAGCTTTCCACAACCTCTCCAGCATTAACTATTCTTATCTTTTCTCATCACTTCCAAAGTTCTAGGAGTGAAATAAAACCTCAGAATTATTTTGATTTCTATTTCTTTTTTTAATTTCTTTTTAGTTTTTAACATTCACTTCCGCAATATTTTGAGTTCCAAGTTTTCTCCCCATCTCATGCCTCCCCCACCCAGGATGGCATGTATTCTGTATACCCCTTCCCCTAATTTGCCCTCCCTTCTGTTTCACCCCCACTTCTCTTATCCCCTTCTATTGTCCTGTAGGGTAGGATAGATTCCTATACCCCATTTCCTATATTACTTATTTCCCAGTTGCAAGTGAAAACAATTTTTTTAACATGTGTTTTTAAAACAAATTTTCTCCCTTCCTCCCTGCCCATCCACCCTCATTGAAAAGGCAAGCAACTCGATACAGGTTACACATGTGTAGTCATGCAAAACACTTCCATAGTAGTCATGTTGTGAAAAACTAAGTATATTTCCCTTCATCCCATACCACCCCCCCATTTATTCTATTCTCTCTTTTGACCCTGTCCATCCTCAAAAGTGTTTGCTTCTGATTACCCACTCCCCCAATCTGCACTCCCTCTATCATCTCCCTGCTTTCTTGTCACCTTCCCCCTCCCTATTTTCCTGTAGGGTAAGATAGATTTCCATACCCAATTGAGTGTGTATGTTATTCCCTCCTTAAGCCAAATCCAATGAGAATAAGATTCACTCATTTCCTCTCACATTCCTCCATTTCTTGTCCACTGTAAAAGCCTTTTCTTGTCTGTTTTATGTGAGATAATTTACCCCATTCTACCTCTCCCTTTCTCCTTCTCCCAGTATAATCCTCTCTCACCCCTTAATTTTATTCTCCAGATATCACCCCTTCATCTTCAACTCACCCTGTGCCTCTATTTGTCTATCTCTTTGTCTATCTATCTATCTATCTATCTATCTATCTATCTATCTATCTATCTATCTACATATAATTTTTTCCCTCCAACTACCCTAATACTGACAAAGGTCTCATGAGTTACAAATATCATCTTTCCATGCAGGAATGTAAACAGTTCAACCTTAATAAGTCTCTTATGATTTCTCTTTCCTGTTTACCTCTTCATGTTTCACTTGAGTCTTGTATTTGAAAGTCAAATTTTCTATTCAGCTCTGGACTTTTCATCAAGAATTTGAAAGTCCCCTATTTCACTGAATGACCATTTTTTACCCTGAAGGATTATACTCAGTTTTGCTGGGTAGGTAATTTTTGGTTGTAATCCTATCTCCTTTGCCTTCTGGAATATTATATTCCATGCCCTCCAGTCTCTTAATGTAGAAGCTGCTAAATCTTGTGTTATCCTGATTGTGTTTCCACAATACTTGAATTGTTTCTTTCTGGCTGCTTGCAATATTTTCTCCTTGACCTGGGAACTCTGGAATTTGGCTACAATATTCCTAGGAGTTTTCCTTTGGGGATCTCTTTCAGGAAGTGATTGGTGGATTCTTTCAATTTCTATTTTGCCCTCTGGTTCTAAAATACCAGGACAGTTTTCCTTGATAATTTCTTGACAGGGGCAGCTAGATGGCTCAGTGGATAGAGCACTGGCCCTGAAGTCAGGAGGACCTGAGTTCAAATCCAGCCTCAGACCAAACACTTGACACTTACTAGCTGTGTGACCCTGGGCAAGTCACTTAACCTCAATTGCCCAAAAGAAAAAAAAAAGATAATTTCTTGAAAGATGATGTCTAGGCTCTTTTTTTGACCATGGCTTTCAGATAGTCCAATAATTTTTAAATTCTCTCTCCTGGATCTATTTTCCAGGTCAATTGTTTTTCCAATGAGATATTTCACATTGTTTTCTAATTTTTCATTCTTTTGAATTTGTTTTGCAGTATCTTGATTTCTCATAAAGTCACTAGCTTCCGATTGCTCCATTCTGATTTTTAAGGAAGTATTTTCCTCAGTAAGCTTTTGGACTTCCTTTTCCATTTGGCCAATTTTGCTTTTTAGGGCATTCATCTCCTCATTGCTTTTTGGACCTCTTTTGCTATTTGGGTTAGGCTATTTTTTAAGGTGTTATTTTGTTCAGTTTTTTGGGAGGTCTCCTTTAGCAAGCTGTTGATTTGTTTTTCATTATTTTCTTGCGTCACTCTCAATTTTTCCTCTACTTCTCTTACTTGCTTCTCAAAATCCTTTTGAGCTCTTCCAGGCCTGACATTCATATTTTTCTTGGAGGCTTTGGATGTGGGAGCTTTGACTTTGTTGTCTTCTTCTGGTTGTATGTTTTGATCTTCTTTGTCACCCAAGTAAGATTCTATAGTCTGACTCTTTTTGTGCTGCTTGCTCATGATCCCAGCCAATTACTTGAGTGATAAACTCTTTGTTAAGGTAGGGGTCTGCTTCCAGTGTGGAGAATGTACTGTCCCAAGCTTCAGGGCTTCTGTGCAGCTGTTTTCAGAGACACTTCTAGGGACCTGTAAATTTTCAGTTCTTCCAAGGTGCTATGATTAAGGGCGAGGTGTTGACTCCTTTCCTGGCCTGTGTTCTGGTTTATGAGTGACCAAAAGCATTCTTTTCTGTTTTGGAACTGTGAGGAGGATTTCCTATTCACTGCCACTACAAGCTCTACCATGCCAGTGCTCCTCCTCACCCCAGGACTGCCACCCAGAACTTTGACCCAGATCCAAGTACGGACAAAGCAAGAGATTCCTGCACCAGCAGAGATATCCCTGCAATCCCCCTCTGATCAGCCACTCGATTCCCCCTCAGTCTATGGGCAGGAAGCTCTGCAGGCAGCCACCACCCCAGGGCTGTGCTCCGGGACTGGGGCTGGGACCTCGTTCTTCTCTCTCTCAGTGCAGACACAGACTTTTCCCACTGACCTTCTAAGTTGTCTTTGGCATTCATGGGTTGAGAAGTTTGGAAACTGCCACAGCTGCCCAGGATCCAGTCCTCTGAGGCCTGTTCCATGTTCTCTGAGGCCTGCCTTGCCTGATTGCCCTTGCCAAACTGTGCTCTACTCCCCATGATATACCTTTCTGATCAACCATCCAGGCTGTCTTGGGATGGAAATTTCTTTCACTCTGTCTTTTTGTGGGTTCTGCTTTAGAATTTGTTTAGAGCCATTTTTATAGGTGTTTGGGGAGGGGGGTTGGGGGAGAGCTTAAGCAAGTCCCTGCTTTTACTCTGACATCTTTGATTTCCATTTCTCCTATTAGTGATTTGGAAGTCATTAATATGGTTATTAACAGTTTTTTAGCAACCTGTATATGTCCTTTGACCACACACATATCAAAAATGGCCTTTGATCTTATATATTTGTGTTATATATGTATATATATATATGTGTATATATATGTATATATATATACACACATATACACAGATGCATGTATATATATATATTTATGTATTTATATATGTTTATATTATATATAATATATATATTTTCCCCATGAAAAACTTTTCAATTTCATGTAGTCACAATTACCTATTTTTTGTTTGTGATTGTCTCTAATATTTCTTTGGCTAAAAATTCCCCCCCCCAGCTATAACTGCAAAAAGTACCCAATCTGGTTCTCATAGAATTTTTTTAAAGTCATGACCTTTAATATTTAGGGCCCCATATCCATTGTGAGCTAGTTGTGTAGATGTCGTAAGATGTCAGTCTGAACCTAATTTCTTCCAATCTGCTTTACAATTTCCCCAATAATTCCTGTCATTTAGAGAATTTTTACCCTAATTATTTTTTATTCCTCGCTTTATTCAACACTGGATTATTGCATTTGGTTGTTTCTAATTCTTCCTTATCTAATCTGTTCTACTGATCTACTTTTCTAATTTTTAACTAATGTCAAATAATTTGATGATTACTCCTTTATCACAAAATTTGATTTCTAAGAGTGCTTTTGCCCTTCCATTCCTACTTTCTCCCTCCGCCCATTATTTCCCTTGAGATTGTTGCTCTAAATTAATTTTGTTATTATTTTGTCTAGCTGTTCCAGCAATCCCCAAAGTAGTTTGATTGGTATAACAGTAAATCTGTAATTGAATTTTGGTAGTATCATTTTAATTATGTTAGTGAAGCCCAGCCATGAGCATTGAATGAATTCCAATTATTTAAGTTCTTTATAAAGAACATTTTGTATTTTTATTTATAAAGGTCTTTAGTGTGCATTTGTTGATTGACTTCCAAGTATTTTTTACCTTTTCTACTTGTTTTGAATGTCACTTTTCTTTGTTATTTCCTTCTAGATTTTGCTATTGCTATATAGAAATGCTGTTGATTTTTGAGGATTTTGTGTCCTTCTCCCTTAGGGAAGTTATTATTTGGCTTAGTTTCTCTGCTAATTCTCTAGGATTTTCCTACGTAAGTCATCATTTCACCAAAAATAGGTATTGTTTTGTCTTGACTTTGCCTTTTTGTTTTTAATTTATTTCTCATGTATTATTGCTATTGCTAGCAATTTCTAGAACTACTGAATAACAGTTGGGAAACAGCATCCTTCCTTGACTCCTATATTTATTGGGAAAGCTTTCATTATGTCCTTATTGTATACAATCCTAGCTTTGGGTTTTAGATTTATACTTTTTGAAAACCATATTAAAAACAACATCCTTCTATACTTATGCTTTGTTGGGTCTTTTGTCAGTGTCTTTGTTCCAGAAATATTAACATGTTTCATAAGAACAACCTTTTTTGTTGATGTTGCTGCACTTAGTACCAATAATCTCCAAAGTGGAAGGAAAAACTTTCAAAATATAGATACTAAGCAGAAAAAAAAAATCAAAATCGTGTGGCAAGAGAATAAGGTACATGTTATCTCCATCATCTTGTCTGCTCCTGAGTTGATGCAAAGACCTTTTTAGTGAGCTACATAAGATGAGCTTGTATCCCAATGCTCTTATTCAATTATAAAAAGCGGTTATTTTATCTACTTGTTTAATAGTCCCCAGAACATTATATTTGAAAGACTAATAGAAGGATAACAGCTTGTTCTAGGAGAGTTTGTATCTCAACTCTATTGAAAAAGATGAGAAAGAAATGATAATAAAAATGCCTCAGTTTCCTCATTTATTAAATGAGTGTAAATAGAGTAGGTAATCTGTGATCCCTTCCAATTCTAAATTTGTTTTGTAATGAATAGTAAAGACTCTAGTAGTCTGGGAATTTGGAAACAGGAGTAATCAAGGTGGGTTTCAGGACTTGAGATCAATCACCTTTGGATAATCTTCTCATTCTAGATAGACACTCTAAGAGATAATTGTGAACCTGTAAGAAGCAAAGCAATAGAAACATTTCCAACGTCTGGGCCTCAATATTCTTATCTTTAAAATAAAATAAAATGAAATAAGAAGACTTAGAAGCAGATTTTTATGGCATTTTCAGATTGTTCCATACTGTATCTCACTGGTCCTCACATCAACCCTTTTAGGTAGATGCCATAGCTATTATTACCCCCTTACTAACAGAGGAGAAAACTGAGGCACACAGAGGTAGTCCTTCATAAGATCCTAGATTTGAGTTGGAAGGGACCTAGGAGGATATCTAGTACAACTTTCTCATTTGACAGATGAGGAAACTGAAACCCAGGAGGGTTAAGTGATTTTCACTGGGTCAAATCCTGCCATTGATATATATTACCTATGTGACCATAGCAAATTACTGACCCTTATAGACCCTGGTATACACCGTGGCTAGATAGAATGTGCCAGATGTGGGATATGAACTGAAGTCCTTTGACTCCACTGTACTGTTCTGGCTTTTAGCTCAGGGCCACGTGACAAGTGATTATCAGAACCAGGATTTGAATTTATGACTTTCTGACTTCAAGTTCCTGATTTTTTTTAATACTATATTGTCCTTATGGGAGACTGAATTAAATTAACTCTAAGACCCCACTATAGAATTATTGAAAGAACAGACACAACAAATGGTCCAAGATGACTAACTATAAGTTGGGAAAATGCAACGCTGAGAAGCTAACATTGAAAAGGGAAGCTATATGCCATGTCCTGAGAGTGAACCCTTTCTCCTCCTCCTTGTGTAAGTATGCCTCTAAACGAACACAATTTACCAGTCACAGAATTTACCTTATCAGTCATTCAAACACTCATCAAGGAAATGTTTCCTGACCTGAAATTCAAGTTCACATTCTTTTTCATCATGCCAATGTCTTTCTGAAAGAGAGAGCTCAGCATTAGAACTCTTGAGATGGGATGCCCTTTGACTAGAGGGGCTAGGACTCCTAGCTCTGTACCATACCCAAGATAGGAGGTGCTGAAGTCAAAAAGTTTCTACTTTTTCAGTAGACAGGATCCTGGACTAGAAGTTGGTGACCAGGATTTTAGTTCTAACCCTTACTACTTCTGTTTCTTTAGCTGTAGAACAGGATCGATCCAGTAACCTTGACAGAATGGCAAGATGTTTAACTGCGTATGTTAAAGTGATGTGAAAATACGAATCTACCCTTTCTCTCCTCTGACATTGCCACCACTCTGGTGCAGGTCCTCATCACCTCATGCTTAGATTATTGCAGTAGCTATTAGAGGGTATACCTGCCTCAAATCTCTCCTCACTCCAATCCACCTTCCAGTCAGCCAGAAATGTGATCTTTCCTAAAGTATATATAGGTCTCACCATGTCGCTCTTCCATTCGGTAAATGCTAATGGCTCCCTATTGCTTCCAGGAACAAACACAAAAAAATCCTCAATTTGGCATTCAAGGCCTTTCATAATCTGGCCCCCTCCTACTTTTCTAGTCTTCTTACACTTTACTGCCTGCCATATACTCTTCAATCCAGTGACACTGGCCTCCTGGCTATTCTATGAACAAGACCCTCCTTTTCTCCGCTCCAGGCATTTTTTTTTCTGGCTGTCCTCCATGCTTGGAATGCTCTCCCTCCTATCTTCCCTGGTTCTCTTTAAGTTCCAACTAAAATTGTATCTTCTATAGGAAGCCTTTCCCAGCCCCTCTTGATTCTAGTGCCTTCCCTCTGTTAATTATTTACTATTTACCTTATGTATAGCACATTTGTATATATCTGTTTGCTTGTTGTCTCTCCCATTAGATTGTGATCTCCTTAAGGCCAGAGACTGTCTTTTCCCTCTTTTGTATCCCAGCACTTAGCACAGTGCCCGGCATGTTGGAACTTGTTTATTAACTGATTGACTCTTTCCAAATACTTCAATGCTAGTGCTCTTTCTACTATACATTTGCACATATTGTTAATAGCAGAATAGCTCAAATCACTGGCAGAACTCTTCAGTCCATTTCATTGCATTCAATTTTAATTCATTATATCCATTATACTTAGCATAAAAGTAGGCATTATGTATGTATATATACACATGTGTGTATATGTATGTGTGTGTATATGTATATAGGTATATGTGTGGGTATATCCATTAAATGTGCAAATGTGAACATACAAATATATGTATAAATGTGTCTTTATATTCATAAATATGCACATGTATATGTTTACACATACTTACTAGATGAAGAGTTCTTAGGATCCCTGACATTTAAAAAAAATTTATAATTATATTTAATATAATTTGTTTATAGCCCCATGTATTTTATTTTGTGCATTTAAAAACATTGTCCTGAAGAGTCAGTAGGCTTTACCAGATGGCAAAAGGGGCCATGACACAAAGAAAGTTGAGTCTTTAAACTAGATAGATATAGGCAGTTAGGGGGAGCCATAGAGCACAGAGCACTGGGCCTGGAGTCAGGAAGACTTGAGTTCAAATTTAGCCTCAGACACTTACTGGTTGTGTAACCCCGGGGCAAGTTACAACTTCTGTTTGTCTGAGTTTCCTCAACTGCAAAATGGGGATAATAATAACATCTACTTCCCAGGCTTGTTGTGAGGATTAAATGAGATAATATTTGTAAAGTGCCAGGCATGTAGTAGGTGCTATATAAATGCTAGTTACTATTATTATAATTATATACATATCTGATCAGATTAGATATATTCATGTATATGCACATATGTGTGTATAACATTGTCAGGTATATGTACAAGGTCCAAATAGAGATTTTGTCCTTAACCTATAATTTCATTGGTGTAGAAAATTTCCAGTGGAAATTTTCCACTCTGCTCCATGGGGGTAGATCAGCCATTGGTCTATAATTTCTAGTCTTGGAGTGTTGTGTGAGGCACTGAGAGGGTCAGTGATTCAGAGTCTTCCAAACTCCCCACCAGGCTTCTGTCAAATGAGATTATATTTGTCAAGTACTTAGCACAGTGGCTAGCACACAAAGACATTTAATAAATGCTTATTCTTCCCCCTCCCTCCATATATGTATTGTGCATATACATACTGGTCAATTGTGTGTACCTGTGTACACATACATGTTGATGTAAATGTGAGCATACATGCGTTCTCTGTTCATGTTTATGTGTAAAGTGCATATGTATATCTATATCACGATTTATATGAAATTCTGGTTCAAATATGTATCACTGCCATATACTATAATTGCAACTTTGGCAAAAATATTGCTTCCCAAAAGTTATAGCTTTCAGTTTTCCATTATGTTACCTCCAAGAGGAAATTGTGTTTTTCTTGGTGTCAATCACTTTACTTTTACACCATTTCTTCTTCCTCTAAGAGAATAAGCTGATGTGTTGAAAGGATACCTTGTTATATTATACTAATCCCCTTAAGAAGTACACTAGCAAGTCAGTGTTATGTAGGTTAATAGTTTGTCTGGGATCAGGTATTTATATTTAGCGAACATACTGAAATAGTAGCAACATTTACATCTAGAAGGCATTTATTCTTGTTAGACAATCTCGTGCTTTATGGACTTCTATACCCTGTCTCCACCTGTCTGAATAATTTAAGACTCCAGATTTTACATCCAGCAGGAAACCTTTGTAAGTTCAATGTATAATTAAGGGAAAAACTACCTGCTTGCCATTTATTAAACTGTAGGGTGTGAGTACTCCCCCTTGGAAACAGAAATCCTGATTTTCAGTTTTAGAGCACCTATCATTTTATCGTTATCTCCACAGAGAAGACTGCTTTGGAAGGACAGACTCATAACCTCTTCTTTATTCAAATGAGGGTGTAAAAATTCGAATGAAGGAAATGACAATGATACTGAAGTCAATTTGGAGAGTGCTAAAGAAATAATCGGAAGAGGAATCTTCCTTTATGGATGCCTATTTTAACAGTAATTGATAAAAAAAGAATGCAAAGGAAATACTGGCAAAAAAAAAAGTCATGGAGTGATATAATATATTACCTCCCACTATTTAGCCCAAAATTCATGGTCTAGCATATAAGACAATGAAGGCTTACAAAATAATAAGTGGAAGCTGGTAGAAAATTCTGTGACTTCCTAGCCATGTTAGCTTTTAAAGGCTATTCCTATAACAAGAAACATGTTTAATAAACATTTATAGCATGGATTTTAATCATCCACAAATGATTTCCACATCAAGTATTTAAATAATATTCTATAACCTCCTTGAAGGCAGGGTTAGTTTGTTTTTTGTCCTTGCCGCCACATAAAGTAGTCATTTAAATATTTGTTGTTCTAAATTGAAACATAAAAGTCAGTTTCCTCTCCCACCGCATTGACCATACTCATACCGTTCCTTATGCTTAAAAAATCCTCCACCTAAACACCCCCCTCCCCACATACACACATATATTTCTCTGCCTGTTGGAGACTGGACCAAGTTGAGGAATGAACTCAAGTATTATTGCTTCCCCATGGAGATATTCCTGGAACTGTCTCTCAGTCAGACATCATTTACCTTTTCCTCTGTTCTAGTCTCAAATAACCCTGAGCCATATTTAGCAAGAAGGCTCTTAGTCTTTATCACTCCTATTAAACAATTATTAAATTCCAATTTCTGTATATACATACATACATACATACATACATACATATATATTTCTTATCTTCCCTTACTAGATTATGAGTTCCATAGGGTAAGCAATATGCTCTATTTATGTCTGTACCCTCAGCACTATAGTAACATAGTAGAGTGCCTTCTACCGGTTAGGGCAGGAAGACCATTGAACTCAAGAGTATCCAGGAGAGACCTAGGATTGAATCCCATATCTGACACTAGCTATGTGACCATGGGCAAATCTCTTCATTTCTCTGAGCTGCCGTTTCCTCTTCTGCAAAATGGGGACAATGGTACTTCTTATAATGACCTACTCAAATGAGATATAAATTAACATGTCTGTAAATACATTACACTCCCACTATTTAGCACAGAATGGTTGGGGAATGTTGGGGGGGGGGAACCTGTGGCCTTGAGGCCACATGTGGCTATCTAAATCCTCAAATGCAGCCTTTTGACTATATCCAAACTTCACAGAATAAATCCCCTTAATAAAAAGATTGTTCCGTAAAATTTAGACTCAGTCAAAAGGCCATATCCAAGGATCTTCGAGGTCTAGCACACAAACCAATAAAAACTTCAAAAATAATAAAGGAAAGCTGGTACAAAATCGTGTGACTTCCTAGCCATGCTGCCTTTTAAAGCCTATTCCTGCAACAAGAAATGTGTTTAATAAACATGGGTTTTAGACATCTACAGATGGTGTCTGTAAAGCACCTTGCAAGCATTAAAGCATTAATGTGAATGTTGACAGAGGTACTGGCCTCAACTTGTCATTCAGTATCACTGTAGGTTTCCCAGACTCAGGAATTATGTGTGAGAGGACGCTATTTGCAGGGGGGACATTTAAAGTAGAAATTGTTTACCCTGTTAACTGTCAAAAAGAGGAATATTCTCTGTAAGGCTGGTCCTTGACTTTAAGTCTCCATCTTCCTCTCCCTCTCCTTTCCCCTCTTTCCCTTTCACCTCTCCCTCCCTCTCCTCCCCCCTCTCCTCTCTCTCTTTCCCTCTTCTTTTCCTTCTGTCTCCTTATCCAAGGGAAGACAGCAAGAAATCATGAGATAAAAAGAACAGAATTTATTATATGGTGAGGAAGCATGATTACTATGGGAGTTTTGTTTGTATGCGGAGGAGCTACGATTTTTAGTATCTTGAATGAGAATGCAGCTACTCTACTGTAAAGCACGTACATAGGGGTAAATAAAGGAAATGCAGAATTTGGAATCTAGTCACCTGAGGCCTAGTCCCAGCTCCACCACCAATCAACTCCATGACGTTGGGCTGGTCACTGATTTCAGCTCTCCTGTCTCTGCAGTGGCGCTCCTAAGATCTTTTTTTTTTCATCTATGAAAAGTGATAATTGCACCTTATAAGGAGGCTCACACTCTTTCCGCTGTCCCTCTATTATTATTTTTTAGGCAATTGGGGTTAAGTGACTGGCCCAGGGTCACACAGCTAGTGAAATGTCAAGTGTTTGGTCTGAGTGGACTCAGGTCCTGACTTCAGGGCCAGTGCTCTATCCACTACCACCTAGTTGCCCCTGTCCCTCTATTATTATTATTATTGCCCCCTCAATTTGCCCTCTTTCTCCTGTCCTGGCCTGCTCTCCTTTTTCCATTCTTTCCCCTTTTCTTTTGGCTTCCCCTGGTCTTCCCCAAAGGTATCTGAGGACTTCTGGTGGCACCAGAGGCTGGGTCTAGGAGGGACAATTACATACCATCTGGAATTTTCACAATTAAGCATGGAAAATGAAAACATTGGTGTCCTCTGCATTTGCGATTTGTTGTTTGAAAGATTGTATTCGGTCATGGCAGGATTTTTGTACCTTAGAGACTGCGCATTCTCCTATCCTGGAATGTGTTTCCTTCTTTTTAAATCCTCAGTTTCCTTCATGGCTTAGTTTAGGTGCCACCTCCTATAGGAAGGCTTTTCTGATGACCATTGCCCCCCAATGTTACTACTGTCTCCCTCCATGAATTATTTTGTCTTTACTTATCTGTATACACCTGTGTTGTACCCCTAGGAAAGTGTCAGCCTCTTGAAGGCAGGCACCATTCCAATCTTGGCTGTGTAACCCTAGTGACTGGCACAGCACCTTGTACCTCTCTAGTGCTAAACAAATATTAATTTAAGTTGGAATGTGGGCAGACTTTCCCTAATGAGAATGTGGGAAACTGAACTATCCAGCTTAATATATTTGAACTATGTAAGTAGATGATAAGGATTTAGAACACAACGTGGATTTTTTTTTCCATTCAAAAGTTTCCAATCTTTGCCGTCCTCAATTCACCAGATACTGCCCATATTCTCCATTTCATTGGAGTTTTGTAAATTTGGCCTTCAAGTGTCCTTAAGATATTTCCCTGAAGTCAAATGAAAAATATGTGACCATTCAGGAGGATCTGCTGATGTGCGTTAAACAATCCAAATCCCCCAGCTTTTCAATTTATGGTGTTTGTCAGCAGAATAGAGAGAATAAATTGCTGTCAGAATACCTGGAGCTCTGCTGAAAAGCAGCAGTAGAGAGACACAGCAGTAACCTTTGCTAGCCTAGGGAGAGATTAGAGGAGACAGACAGAAGCCTGAAGCAATTTCCTCTGGTACCTTTTTAAATGCAACTCAGTTAAATGGTGATTCTGGAGGAAACTCACTCAATGGTGGGAGATTCACATTCACAAGATGACATTACCTACATATCATATGGCTTCCAAGGATCTCAAAGCCCTTTACACACAGCATCTTAGTCATCCTTAGAACATCCATCTGAGAGTGGGGACGTCAATCATTGTCTCCATTTTTCCACTGAGGGACTAGGCAGTTAAATGTCTCGTCCACAGTCACACAGCTGATTAGTAACTAGGTCAAGATTAAACCCCAGCCTTTAAACTGTGTGGTCTCATAATCAGCCTTTTGGTAGGATATGGCAGCCGTTGATATAAGCATTTTTTGCTTCTGTGTTCCAATGATAAGTAGGTACACCCCAGATGAATCATAAAGATTGGCCAAAATAGTCTAACAACAGGAATGTTTCAGAAAATAGGGAAAGAAAACAGAGTAAGTCTTATGTGATCACACCCATCTACACTGCTATACCTATCAAGACATAGTATAGTAACAAGACATTTGGATTTGGAATCTGAAGATGTGGGTGTGAGCCCCAAGCTCTGCATTTTGCTACACATATGAACCTCAGATTTGTCTCTTCTCTTTTCTGGTCCTCAGTTTTCTCAGCTATAAAATAAGATTGGACTAGATGATTTCTAAGGTGCTTGCTTAGATGTTATAAATCCCATCCTGACCTGGTGGTTGTAATCACTTTATGTTTAAGAATAGAATTCTGACCTGAAATTTAAACTGCATCAAGTATTTTGCTATTTTTCTTTCCTAGCAAGCAGCTTTCAATTTGAAACCATCTACAGGGGAGCAAACCAGTTCTATTTTGCAACCTAGCTATGCTTCAGCTACTGAGTATTCCCAGCTCCACCGAGAAAGCCTCTTAGGAGCCACTGATTGTGGATCAAAAAGAAGCTGGTGGTACAAATGCCATAGGTAAATAATTCCCTACCATAAAAAGACAAATAAATATTGTAATCACTAAATTTTAGACATGGAAAGGATCTTAGTATTTAATTGGCCTTTCTCATTTTGCTCTTGAGAAAACTCCAGGGTCATAGAGCCAGTTGGTGGAACTAGGATTGGAATCCAGGTAAGAAGAACAGGTATCTAAAAATGTATGATATTGCACTGTTGTTAAATTTCTGCTCTTCACAAAAGGTGGTTGTGAACTTTTATTGTTTGCATTACCTTTGCTATGAGTGTCCCTCAAACTATGGTCCAGACACACCAAAAAGAAGAGAGAAGAATTTGGAAAGTGTTGTCAAGAATGAAACTATCATTGACTTCACAAGACAGCATCACTGCTGTCTAGCCCTTTTCTGTTATGCTATGCCTTATCAAGCAGCTTATAATATAGCCCACTGCTTGAGACTCTCCCTTGGAGAGTCAACAAAGGGGAACACAGAAGGAGATTCCCCCCAAAACCAGACTCTCTAGAGTCACATTGCTGGCACCTTTTTTAGAATGATTAGCAACAGCTTCTGCCTTCCTGCTCAGTGTCAATTGTCTTGCCTTCATGAATGTGGTAACAGTTGCATTTTGTGAGGGTTTTTTTTAACTAAAGATCCATAAATATGTCTCCCCACCCCCCCACCTCTGAGGAATGTGGAATTATCTGGCTAATGTTAACCTTATCCAGAGTCTGGACACTAGCCATAACACCAAAAGTTCTTATCAGTGGCCTCTTGAGAGAACTGGTTGTCTAGAAGTCACAAAGTCACCTGCAGATTTTATACTAAAACAATATAATCAAAATGCCTGAGTTGTACAAATTTCTCTGAGGATGATTAAGTATAATGGGAAGAATACTAGACTTGGAGTCAGGAGAGACCAGGCTTGAAATCCAACCTCCTAAACATCTTATCTCTGTGACCATGAGTAAGTAATTTAATGTCTTTATGCTGTTTCTTCATCCATGAAATAGCAAGGAAGCATCTATTAAGCACCTACTATGTGCCAAGCCTTGTGCTATGTGCTTTATAAATATCTCATTTGATCCTTATAACAACTCTAGGAGATAGATGCTATTATTATCCCCATTTTAGAGTCGAGGAAACTGAGGCAAACAAAGAATAAGTCATTTAGAATTGGGACAACTAAGAGCAGACAGGTACCGTGCAATGGATAAAGCACTGGCCCTGGAGTCAGGAGGACCTGAGTTCAAATCTGACCTCAGATACTTGACACTAGTTGCTTGACTAGGGGCAAGTCACTGAAACCCAATTGCCTCACAAAAAAAAAGAAAGAAAGAAAGAAAGAAAGAAAGAAAGAAAGAAAGAAAGAAAGAAAGAAAGAAAGAAAGAAAGAAAGAAAGAAAGAAAGAAAGAAAGAAAGAAAGAAAGAAAGAGAATTGGGATAACTTAGCTTTGCATCCTGACTCTGTAACTTAGTAGCTATGTGATGCTGGTTAAGTCAATTACCGTGTTACTTTTTATACTCCATCACTGGGGTTCCACAGCTACTGAGGACCTGAGACTGGACTTCAATTCATATTTTCCTGACTCCAGGCCCAAGATTTTATCTACTGTGCCAACTATCTCCCTCTAGGCATAAGGATAGTAATATAGTGCCTATGTAATAGACTAGAGAGGATCAGGTGAAATAATTTATGTAAAGTAATTTGCAGATTTTAAACGTCAGTTGCCATTATTATTACTAGTCACTGCTACATATATAAATAGTTTCTTCAAATAGCTTCACTGACTTGTGGAATGTGAACACCAGCTGGAGGCCATTATTGCTACTGGCATCAGTGCTTAAGGGCAGATGCTACATACCTTTACGTTTGCCTGATTTTGTCATAAAATCTCAATTACTCCTCTCATAATAACTGCTTTTATAGCCATTCACACCAAATAGACAGTAACACTAACATATGCTTTGATTGACACATATTTTCAAATACAGCAATTCAATCACCTGACAGCTGTCCCCAATCTTAGATATGCACAAACATCCCATGATCTCCATCTCTTCTTCATACTCCCATTGTATTCCCCTTGTAAAAAGTGGCAAAAGAGCAAAGATTCCTGGGGAAATTGGAAAGTGATTAAAAAGTATTAAATGATATTGATGTTATTAATTTGGCAGGCCTGAACATAGAGGCTATAAAATATTTGAAATTAATCGCATATTATGTTTACCACATTTTATCATTCCCTTTTTTAATGGTGGTAATTAATTTTTATTGGGATGATATAGTATATGATTTCACAGTTGGCAACAAATTTTGAAGAAAATAAGCACAAACATCCTATGAATTTAGAGCTGAAAGCGTTCTTTAAAGATGGTCTCTCATCAACCTCCCTTGTTTTCTTTTTTTTTTAAAGTTATGAGTTAAGTTTATTTTTTCCTCCATGTCTTAGATTGCTTTTCCCTCAAGTTATGATTTTTTTTTCTTTGGTAATTTCATGCTTTTTTCTCCTTATTTTTTTCTTTCTTTCTTTTTTCTTTTTTTTCATTTTTTTTCCATATGCTTTTGAGTTGAAAATTTTTCTCCCTTTTCCTCCCCCCCACCCTCCCCAAGACAGCGCACAATCTGACATAGGCTTTACATTTACATACCCATTAAACATATTTCCACATTAGTGAAGTTGTAAGTAAAAATTAAAACCAATAGGAGGAACCATCAGAAAGATGAAACAAAACTCAACAGAAGGTAAAAATAAGTGAGAGCGATTCGACTTCCAGAGCTGTTTCTTTGGATGTGGACAGCATTTTCCTTCCCGAGGCCTCTGGAGATGTCTTAGATCCTCATAATGATGAGAAGGGTTCAGTTTAACATTCTTAGTCATTGCATAACGTGGCAGCTATTGTGTACATAGTCCTCTGGGTTCTGCTCACTTCACTCAGCATCAGACCATATAAGTCTTCCCAGGTTTTTCTGAAGTCAGCCTGTTCATCATTTCTTATAGCACAATAGTATTCCATTACATTCATATACCACAACTTGCTCAGCCATTCCCCAATTGATGGGCATCCTCTCAATTTCCAATTCTTTGCCACCACAAAAAGAGCTGCTATGAATATTTTTGTACATGTGGGTCCTTTTCCCATTTGTATGATCTCTTTGGGATATAGCCCTAGAAGTGCTATTGCTGGATCAAAGGGTATGCACATTTTTGTAGCCCTTTGGGCATAGTTCCAAATTGTTCTCCAAAATGGTTGGATCATTTCACAACTCCACCAACAATGTATTAGCGTTCCAATTTTCCCACATCCTCTCCAACATTTATCATTTTCCTGTTTTGTCATGTTGGCCAATCTGATAGGTGTGATGTGGTACCTCAGAGTTGTTTTGATTTGCATTTCTCTAATCAATAATGATTTAGAGCATTTTTTCATATGACTATAGATGGCTTTAATTTCTTCATCTGAGAACTGTCTGTTCATATCCTTTGACCATTTATCAATTGGGGAATGGCTTGTGTTCTTATAAATTTGTCTTAATTCTCTATATATTTTAGAAATGAGGCCTTTATCAGAAGACTGGTTGTAAAAATTCTTTCCCAATTTTCTACCTTCCTTCTAATCTTAGTTGCATTGGCTTTGTTTGTGCAAAAACTTTTCAATTAAATGTAATATTATTTCATTGTCTATGGTGCCTTTTAGCAGGATGTAGTTTCCTTCCTTATCTCTTTTGATTAGATCTATTTTTGCTTTTGCTTTATCAGAGATCAGGATTGCTACCCCTGCTTTTTTTACTTCAGCTGATGCATAATATATTCTGCTCCAGCCTTTTACCTTTACCCTGTATGTGTCACTCTTTTTCAAATGTGTTTCCTGTAAACAACATATTGTAGGATTATGGTTTTTAATCCATTCTGCAATCCATTTCCGTTTTATGGGAGAGTTCATCCCATTCACATTCACAGTTATGATTACTATCTGTGTCTTTTTCTCCATCCTTTCCCCCCCCCCGATTTCTGCTTTTCTTTCTCCTTTTTCCTTTCCCCCTTCACTAGTGTTTTGCTTTTGACCACCCTCCTTCAGTCCCTTCCCCCTTTTATTATCCCTTTCCCTTTTCTTCCCCTTTAGTCTTACTGCTGCTTCCCTCCCTTCTTTCCCCCTCCCTTTTCTTTCCCCCTCCCTTTTCTTTCCCCTTTTCCCTCCTACTGCCTATAGGGCAAGTTAGATTTCTATACCTAACTGATTATATTATGCCCTTCTTGAGCCTAATCTGATGAGAGTAAGGTTCAAACAATGCTCCCCCCCTTTCCCTCTGCTGTAATAGGATTTTGTGTCTTTTCCTGTAATGTAATTTACCCTTGTCTGCCTCCTCCTTTCTCAGTACCTTTTCTAAGATTAGATTGATCCACTTATTTGGATCCATTTAACCCACTTGATTAGTTTTTTTTTATCATTACATCAAAGTCAACTAATATCCACCCTCTTTATGTATACTCCTTTAACAAGGTGTAATAACAATACAGTTCTCAAGGGTTGCAAGTCTCATATTCCCTTGTAGGGGTTTAAACACCCCCCCCATTAACAACATATTGTATCCTTCTGTCCCATTTACCTTTTTAAGTCCTTCTTGAGTCCTGTACTTGAAGATCAAATTTTTTGTTGAGCTCTGGTCTTTTTATCAGGAAAGTTTGGAAGTCTCCTATTTCGTTGAATATCCACCTCCTCCCTTGAAAAATGATGCTCATTTTTGCTGGGTAATTGATCCTTGGCTGCATTCCAAGCTCCTTTGCCTTTCGGAATATCATGTTCCATGCCCTGCGGTCTTTTAATGTAGAAGCTGCAAGGTCCTGTGTAATCCTGACTGTGGTTCCATGATATTTAAATTCTTTCTTTCTGGCTGCTTGCAGCACCTTCTCTTTCATCTGGTAATTTTGGAATTTTGCTATTATATTTCTTGGCGTTGTCAATTTGGGATCTCTTTCAGGTGGTGATCGGTGGATTCTTTCTATGGTTATTTTCCCTTCTGGTTCTAGGACTTCTGGGCAGTTTTCCTTTATGATTTCCTGAAAGATACTGTCCAGGCTCTTTTTTTCATCATGATTTTCAGGTAGTCCAATAATTTTTAAATTGTCTCTCCTGAGTCGATTTTCCAGGTCGGTTGTTTTACTGATGAGGTATTTTACATTTTCATGATTTTTTCATTTTTTTGTTTCTGTTTGACTGATTCTTGCTCTCTCATAGAGACATTAGTTTCCATTTGTCCAATTCTAGTTTTTAACAGATTGTTTTCTTCTGTTAGTTTTTGTACTTCCTTCTTCAACTGGCCAATTGTGTTTTTTAGGGACTTGTTTCCTTCAGCATACTCTTCTGTTAGTTTTTGTCCTTCCTTCTTCAATTGGCCAATTGTGTTTTTTAGGGACTTGTTTTCTTCAGTGTATTTTTTTTCCAACTGGCCAATTGTATTTTTGAAGGACTCTTTTACCTCTCTCATTTGACTATTAAAATCCTTCTTGAGCTCTTCTAAGAAGGCTTTTTGGGCTTCAGACCAGTTCATATTCCCTTTTGTTGTTGCAGATGTGGGTTTGTTGACAATGTTGTCCTCTTCAGAATTTCTGTCTTGATCTTCACTCTTCTCATAATATGAATCTATGGTACGTTTCTTTTTACTCATGGTGTTTCTTTATTCCCTGGCCTTTAAAGAGATTGAGCTCTCCTGCTGGGGAACAGAGGGTACTGACCCAAGCTTCTTGTGTTGGGAGCCTAGGTCTTGGTCACTGGCTTTGTGTTCTGGGGCCTCTTATGCTGGGAATTGGAGGCTGTAGGTTTCTGGCAGCTTACCTTGTGTTGGGCTGGAATCAGCAAGGCTGGAACTTTCAGGCAATTCTAGGTTGCCTGCTTTTCCTTTCCTTTAGCTTTCTTCAGCTCCTTTTAGATGGCTGCTGCAGGATGTTTATCTGCCTGGGGCCCCCTGCAGTGTTGTCTCCCTCGTTTCTGCTAATGCACCGGGAGATTCCTTTGCGGTGGATTGCCGAGACTCCTGGTGGTTTTCTGAGCTGGTTTCCACCGGTTCCCCCGCCCTCACTGAGGCACTCGGAGGTCCAGGTGTTGGTGTTTGCCTGCTCTACCACCTGGGCTTCAGGATCTCTTCACAATTGGGGCTTCAGGGCTCCTACAGCTCACCTGGTGTTGGGTTGGAATCAGCAAGGTGGGGCTTTAGGAAGCCTTTAGGTTGTTTTCTTCACCTCCTTTCAGATGAATGCTGCAGGGTACTTATCTGCCTGGGGCCCCTTGTTTTTGCTGAGGCACTGGGAGACCGGTTTGCTGGGCTACTGCACTGCTGCTCCTTGTCTTTCTTCTAGTTCAGGTGTTCCAGGGTTTTTTTTTTCTGGGCTGATATTTTCTGGGTTTTCAGAGGTTGATAGGGGAGAGTGAGAGTGACTCCCTTTTCACTCCGCCATCTTGGCTCCCCCTCCTTATTTTTCCAACCTCTCTTGTTTTCACTGAGAAATAAAGAGAGGCACCCAGTGATAGGGTATAAAAAGTTACAAGGTAATTGACTTGCCCAACATCATACAGCTACTAAGTTACAGAGCCAGGACAAAGCCAAGTTGTCCCAATTCTAAAATTATTTCACCACTATGTCATAATTACCTAAAGTTGGCCTGACTTTTTCATTGCACAAATTTTGTCTGCACATGAGAAATGATGTGGATGATCAGTTCTACCCTGATAACTTAGGCTAAAAACTGACCAACCATCACTTAACTTTTCTGGGTGTGTCCTCACCTCGAAAAGGAATAGAATGGACAAGGTGATCTCTAGGACTCCTTCCTGAAGAGTCAGATACAACTGAACTGGGGCAGCTAGGTGGTACAGTGGGTAGAGCACCAGCTCTGGAGTCAGGAAGACATGAGTTCAAATCTAGTCTCAGATACTTACTAGCTGTGTGATCCTGCGCAAGTCACTTAACCCTGCTTGCCTCAATCTCTCATCTGTAAAATGAACTGGAGAAGAAAAAGGGCAAACCATTCTCATATCTCTTCTAAGAAAACCCCAAATGGGGTCACAAAGAGTTGGACTTGACTGAGCAACAATAAATCCCCTTCCAGCTCTGAAGTTAGGATCCTGTGTGCATTATTGCCAAATAATTAAGTCAAGATAGATTTTAAAATACATATATAAGTATATATGTATACACACATATTTGGATATGTCCATAATTGTACGTAAACACACCCCTTTCGCTTTGTATTTATAGGTATATATATTACCTTCAATATGTTTGTCAAAGAATCATGTTTCACTTCCCATGAATGGCATGAATGTCAGTGACCCTCACAGGTATGCAGAGCCCTATGCAGAATGGTACCTTTCTACTTCCTGGCAGTTTCTTCCTACCTCTACACCCAGTGCCAACATGTTATTTTGGAGATATCCAAAGCCTTTCCATTGCATCATCCCATCTGTACCTGTCCTCCCCTGAAATTATCCATAGCCCAAAGTAACTTTTCTCCTTACTATCACCAATTAAAATTCCCATTCCTTCACTGTAGCTTTATCAGCTATTAAGAAAGCTGTCCAATGAAGGTAATTCATGCGAAGATGATCCTCCAAAGCACTTTTTATATTTTAGAAGATGAACTTGCCCACACATGTGAATCTCTAATTGATAGATTACATCAGGAACATGTTCCAGGGGAAGAAGGTGCCTTTCTGATGAATTGTAAAGCGTCACCAATCCCCCTCGCTCCCAGAAAAATAGAGATCAGGAACTTGGCACCCCAAGCAGCCAATCCTTCATCTGGGAAGAAATATGCATTTCACAGCCATTTGGCTTCCAAATAGTCCAAATTCTTATGCAAAGATTCTCCCTGCTCATTATGAAAGTGTTCTTTGTTCTGAACTTGAAAATTATCTTTGCCCAAATATCAAGATCATACTCAGACCACCAAGACCTCTGTTTTTCAGAAGACAAACTCTTGTCCAACTTGATTGAGGGATGGAGGTTAGACAGTTGAGTCTTGCCCCTAATAACTTCCTCACTGCCTTTTCCCCCTCCTTAGTTATCGTTTCAATAGTTCCTATGATGTAGTGGAAAAAAGCATCAGGGATCAGAATGCCTGGCTTGACATCCTATCTTTGCCACTCACTAACTGTGTGACATCAGACAATTTACACCACATGCCTGAATCTCAGATTATTCACTGTAAAATGGATCAACAGAATCAAGGGTTCTTAACCTTTCTGTGTGTCATAGAACCCTTTGTAAATCTGACAAAATCAGAATCACATCTTTGAATGCAAAATAAAATGCATGGGACTACAAAGGAAACCAGATGCTAGTGAAAATAAAGATGTGTGTTTCTCATTCAAGTTCCCAGACCCCCTAAAGTTTCCGTAAACACACTGTGGGGTCTAGAGACCCCTAGGTTAAGATCTCCAGCTCTGACATGTGCAAGTCAATTAACCTCTCCAGCTTTCAAATTCTTCATCCAAATTCTTCTCATCACCAACACTTGGAATCTCTTATCTCCTTTTGATGCAGGTGCCACTTCCTACATGAGGCTTTTCCTGATTTCCCCTTGGTTGTTAATACTCACCTCCTAAAATTACTTTGGATTTGTTTACTTCATATATATTGTGGATATACTTATTTGTGCAATCATTATATCCTCCAACAGAATGTAAGCTCCTAGAGGGCAGGGACTATTTCTTTTATGTCTTCGTAGCTCCAGCACTTAGCACAGTACCTTGCACATAGTACACATTTAATAAATGCTTATTGAATTGAATCAATAATAAATGTAATGAAATCATTGCTGCTACTTGTTAAAGTTAATAAAGCACATGGTCTTTCCTTAATGAGTAAACAATAAAGAAGTACAATTATGCAGTTTTAGGCTTCATGTAACTATAGGTTTGGAGTTCTGTTTCTTCTGAGATTGGTATTATTTTGGGGAAATGAATAAATACATATTTTTAAGCTATTAGCAGCTTGCATTTATCTGATTTCTGGACTTCCATTTGTGGAAAGATGCCTATGTGCAAATGTTGGCCTCTAGTTTAGAAGTGTCAAACACACATCCTGCAACATTCCCAAGTGCTGCTGAGTCAGGTTAAAATGTAATTGTAATATGTAATATTAATTGTAATTAATTGTACTCTGTAAAATGTAACATTTAGCAAAATAAGTAAAAATACGGTATAGATGTGAATATGTAATTTTCTAAGTTAATATGTGCTCACAGGGATCCTTATGTATGGCTTAGTGCCCCTTTTCTGTTTGAGTTTGATACCACTGCTCTAGTTCATTGGTTACCCAAAGTAAGTAGGAAAATAGTAAGAGAGCCCTTAGCTGCTCATGAAGAATTCAAGTCACCAACTCCAGATGAGCTATTTGAAGCCCAGGGCAATGAAAGAACTAGCTAGATGTGTGTGATAGCCAAGCCAATGTTAATAATCTTCGAAAGGTCTTCGGAGAACTGGTGTGTGACTAAGGATGGGCAAATGTCATCATGTTCAAAGTAGAAAAGAAAACAGAGTTTGAAACTGCCAATGAGTGGTAAAATTCTATTCTTAACAAAATTATGTATTGTCTTATCAAAGGGATGAATACAAAGCATCTAGAAAAAGAAACAGGCTTTCCATGAGCCAGTATGATTTCATTAAGAATAGTTTATGCCAGACTAATTTCATTTCCTTTTGTATGATAAGTTTACTAGACCAGGGGACTGGGGGATGATGCCATGAATTTCGTTTACCTAGATTTTTGCAAAACAAATTCTTTCATGTCATTTGCTGGAAAGACAGATTCTAAGATGTAGAGATATGAGCTACATGATATTATACTTACATGGAACCAGAGCTAGTTGGACAAAAAGAGTGATAATCAGTGGTTCCTTGTGTACCTGATAGGTGAGTCAGTGTGGAACACCGGATTTATGGTCAGAGGAAATAGGTTCAAATCTTGACTCTGCCACTTCACTTGGACAGCTTCCTCCCCTATAAAATGAGGGAATAAGCCTAGACAATCTTTAAGGTACGTTGATTCCAGCTCAAAACTATTATCTTATGGATGCCTCAATCCCCAACTTGAAAAAAAAAAAAGGCAAAGGTTGACGCAACATTCAGATCCTAATTTCTACTTCCAGTTTGAGGAACATTATCTAGCCTCATTCATCAAGTATTAATTGAGCATCTGTGCTGTCAGTAACACAGAGGATATAAGACACAATCTCTAACTTCAAGGAGCTGACACCAATTGTTCTGCATATTCCTGCCTGTTCATTCCCTGAGACCATACCTTCACCAACCAAGCATTCTAAATGCTACCAGAGCCTAACGAAGATTGTAAACTGTAGCTGATGTTAATAATGGAAGGAAAAGCACTTTGAAAAATTAAAATCTATCAATCAAATGAAAGAAAAAAAATTTTGTTATCAAACCCATTTATCCGAGTTGATAGTAAAATGGAAATCTGAGAAAGTATATGTAGGAGACTATATACAAGACAATACACACAGTAAATGAAGTCCCTCACTAGGAATAAGATAACTTATCAGGAGAGAGTCTCAGACCTTACCCATGGGAAAATTTTTCAAACCCTCAACTATAGGAAGCTCAGAATAGTGACATGATCAAAGTACCAACTCCTCTGCATGGGAGCTTCTTCCCAGACTCTTTCTTTCCCTTCAGATACCTGAAGAGAATCTGGAGCTGTGTGTACTCTCTCTCAAAGGAGGAAACTTTCTAGTTCTTACCAACTCCATCCCTTGCATAGATGTAGGGCACCTAGCGATTGATCTCCACCAATGAGAATAAATCCTATGCAAATAGTCTTTTGAACTAAGGGTCACATTCATTCCCTGAACCAAAACTCTACAATCCTTTGCAAAGATTAGCTAGAATAAACTGTAAATCCTTAACTATACAGTATAAACACAGACGTCAGTGCTTAAAAATAATACATGTGATTTTCATGGTGTCCCAGGTGCCAACCAAGTTGTTGAAACCCAAAATAAAAAAAGCACACTAACAGTATATGTAATAGGAATGGCACTATACAGAGCTTCACTTCAGAGGCTACTACAATGATAACATGCCTAACTAAATCATACATAACACATGCCCATTTCTAAAGTACAAAAATACTCCTGGTACATAGCAATCAGTCAAAAGCAACAAGCTTGGCTAACTAACAAAGCAAAGCTAGCTAGCTGCGGTAACACTATCAATAGACGTGTACATAAAATACAGCAGAATAATAAGCATTAGCATATACACAAAACAATGAACAAATAGCTGTTGTGATAGCATGAACATAACACAAAACAGTCAAATGACCATAACAGCAAAATAAGAAACAAGTATACTCAAATGTATAGTAATTCCCATATGCAGGAGCAATCATGAAATTATATGGAAAGCACATTTCACATGAGCCTTTTCTAGTATTATCAGCTAGCTACATGTGTAACTATGTCTTCAAGTTTATCTGTACTATCAAGTTTATCTGTACCAGCCTAGTGACTGGTTTGATAAGACTATTTCTCTTGTCACTTACTGATCTCTCTGCTTCTATTCTTGAGCTAATAGTTGATATGGGGAAAGAAATTATTATTACTGCAACTGTGGACCTAATTAATTGGCTGTACTTTCTACACCATCTCTCTGACAACTGCAGTAATGTGAAATAGTTTAATATGGCAGAATAAGTCCTGGGTTTGGAAATAGAAGTCCTAAGTTCAAATACCAACTCTGAAATGTTATCTTTGTGACCTTAGGCAAATTACCTAACCTCTGTGAGCTTCACTTTCCTTATCTACAAAATGCTGAGGTTGAACTAGATGATATAAGGTTTCTTACATTTCTAAAACTGTAATTCTAAGTATATTCTTTCTTCTAATGAGATATCCAACAAAGCCTAAAATAACTTTTTTAAGAGGAGGAAGTAGTGAGTGAGGATTCAATTGTGCTAAAAAAAAAAAAGAACAAATGATACCTATGCTTTAAAAAATTCTCAATAATTGAGAAAGAAGGTGTCCATCTTTTATCATATAAATATTACCCTGATCCTCAAACAAGAGAGGGATAAAACAGAGAAAGAGAACTGTTGACCAAAATAATTAATTAATATTAATACAAAAATTTAAGTAAAATGTTACCAAAGAGATTACAGCAATATACAAAAATTGAAGAATTATTCCCTCTGTTTAAATTGGATTTATGCCAGGAATTCAAGAGTGGTTCAACATTAGAAAAATTCTTGACATAATTAGTCATATAAAACACAAAAACCTAAGAGTGTATCATTAGCATTGAAACCTCCTTTTGTAAAATACGTGTTCATTTATCTACATTTTTAAAATTCTGAAAAGTATATATTCATATTTATATAACCAAAAGTTAATATCTGAATAACAAAACACTAAAAACCTTTAAAAGTAAGTTTTATAAGCTGTCTTTTTTATGTAATATTCATTCATACCCCACTCCTTCAAAATAAGTCTAATCTTATAACAAGAAAAAAAACAGTAAGGCAAAAACTGTTGAGGGCCGATCTTAAGAGTCTGATAAGGGTTTAAGATCCAAGGCAGAGTTTGACCTCTGCTCAGGCTTTTACCCAAAAGGGCTCGCTGATTAAGTGGTACGGCTCCCCACTTCCTTCCTAAGTTAAGTTAGAGGTCTCTGAGACATTCCTTCTCTCTCTTTGAACCTTAGATTTACATGTTCACTCCTCTATGCAGGTGGTGCCAAGGCTCCTGGGAAAACCTTGGAATCTACAGCCCAATCTAGGAACCCTGATAAGGAGGAAATTCATGATTGTCTCATCCTCAGCAGATGTTCTGGGGAATATCTCATGGGGAGGACTCTTTGAAGTTAGGCTAGATCTTCCCTATGTATTCTGTGCCCTCAGATGAATAAACTGAGTCAGTAATTCTACTCTGCCTGGCCCATGTCATAAGTTATTTCACGCCTTTCCGTTTGGTGTACAATCTGGTTGTGGGCAACAAAAAACAATAGATTCAGTGGCCATACATGACAGTGCATGTAAAATTCTGCCCTTATAATTTCCCACCACTCTGATCAGAAGAGAGAAGCATCTGTTCTCTGCCTATCATTATTGCTTTTTTAATCATTCAGGAGATGTTTTCCCTTTAGTGATTTCTTTTACGTTGTAGTGACAAGAGAACTAGTCCTATCAAACCAGTCACTAGGCTAAGTTATGATAGTACAGATAAACTTGAAGACATAGTTACACATGTAGCTAGCTGCTAATACTAGAAAAGGCTCATGTGAAATGTGCTTTCCATATAATTTCATGATTGCTCCTGTATATGGGAATTACTATACATTTGAGTATACTTGTTTCTTATTTTGCTGTTATGGTCATTTGATGTAGTTATTTTTCTCATTCAGTTTATTTCATTCTACATCAGTTCCCACAAATCTCATGTTCCTCTAAATTCTTCATATGTGTCAATTCTTACTGTAAAATAATATCCAATTATACTTTGTTTCTAAACATAATTTTTCTAGTAAGTACATGGGTAACTGAAGGACCATGCCCTTCTCCTCTACTGTTTGACACAATTTTAGAAATGCTTACTTTATAATAAGACAAAAGAGAAAAATTGAAAGTATTAACACCAGTAAAGATGAGGCAAAATTATCCCTCTTTTAAGCTGATATGATTTTTTACTCAAGAAACACCAGAGAATCAGCGAATGAACTAATAAGAGCAATTCTTAAAGTATCAGGATACAAAATCATAAAAATCATCATCTTTTGTTTATAGTACTAACATAAACAAAGTGACAATGATAGAGAAATATATATATATATATATATATATATATATATATATATATATATATATATATATATATATATATACATACATCTCACACCATATACCAAAATAAAGTGAAATTGGGTTCATGATTTAGATATTAAGGCTGATACTATAAGCAAACTGGGAGAACAAGGAATAGTTTACCTATCAGATTTATGGAGAACAGAAGAATTCATGACCAAACAGGAGATAGACAACATTACAAAAAGCAAAATGGATAACTTTGATTACATTAAATTGAAAAGTTTTTGCACAAAGAAAGCCAATGCAACTAAGATTAGAAGGAAGGTAGGAAATTGGGAAAGAATTTTTACAACCAGTCTCTCTGATAAGAGCCTCATTTCTAAAATATAGAGAGAATTGAGTCAAATTTATAAGAATACAAGACATTCCCCAATTGATAAATGGTCAAAGGATATGAACAGGCAGTTCTCAGATGAAGAAATTAAAGCCATCCATAGTCATATGAAAAAATGTTCTAAATCACTACTGATTAAAGAAATGCAAATCAAAACAACTCTGAGGTACCACATCACACTTATCAGATTGGCCAACATGACAAAACAAGAAAATGATAAATGTTGGAGAAGATATGGGAAAATTGGAACACTAATGCATTGTTGGTGAAGTTGTGAAATGATCTTACCATTTCGGAGAACAATTTGGAACTATGCCCAAAGGGCTACAAAAATGTGCATACCCTTTGATCCAGCAATAGCACTTCTAGGGCCATATCCCAAAGAGATCAAACAAATGGGAAAAGGACCCACATGTACAAAAATATTCAGAGCAGCTCTTTCTGTGGTGGCAAAGAATTGGAAATTGAGAGGATGCCCATCAATTGGGGAATGGCTGAGCAAGTTGTGGTATATGAATGTAATGGAATACTGTTGTGCTATAAGAAATGATGAACAGGCTGACTTCAGAAAAACCTGGAAAGACTTGTATGGTCTGATGCTGAGTGAAGTGAGCAGAACCAAGAGAACATTGTACACAATAGCAGCCACATTGTGCCATGACTAATATTGATAAACTTAACCCTTTCCAGCAATACAAGGATTTAAGACATTTCCAAAGGCTTTGTGATGGAAAATGCTATCCATGTCCAAAGAAAGAACTATGGAATTTGAATGCAGATCAAAGCATACTATTTGCTTTTTTTTTCTCTTCTGTTGAGTTTTGTTTCTTCTTTCTGGTGGTTCCTCCTATTGGTTCTAATTCTTACTTAAGACTGTATAGCCTATATCAGATTGTGCGCCATCTTGGGGAGGGTGTTGGGGAGGAAGGGGGAGAAAAATTTTAAACTCAAAAGCATATGGAAGTGATTGCTGATAAATCAAAATAAATTAATAAAAAAGAAAATATATACATACACATATATTTTATAATACATAAAGTATTGCTGATGTTACCTGGAAAGACACAGTCAAAACACTCTACAGAAATAAAGGAAGACAAATAAGTGGAGAAAGGTTTCTTTTTCATTGTGGAACCAAACCAATATAATTAAAAGTATTACACTGCCTAAAGTAGTGTATATAGTTAGTGCTATGCTAACTAAACTACCAAGATGTTACTTTGTAGAACTTGACAAAATAATAAAATTCATTTGAGAAAGCAATATGTCTAAAATCCCAAGGAAAATATTTAAAAAATCAGTTTAACAAAGGTGACATAGCATTATAAAACATCAAACTATATTATAAACAAATAAACCTCAAGCCTGTTTGGTACTGGTTGATAAACTTAAGAGCACATCAGTAAAATGAGGATGATGCCTTATCTTAATTCTCTTTGTCTCTTCCCTAGTAACCAGCACAAGTTCATGTATTTAGGAGGTGCTCAATAAATGTTTGATATATGAATGAACTAATGGACAAATGAATGAAGAAGTAAATTCATGATCTCTAGTAACTCGTTATTCTAAAAGGAGGAATCCGCTGTGCAACTGACATCTCAGCATTCCCTGACCCCGGGGTCCCTCCCTCCTTTTGATTAGAAAGGATCGTGGTTAAACATTGGAGAGCACCTTACCTGATCCTCATCTATTTAAGGAGGGCAACAGATTCACCTTATTACTTCCTGCCTGACTGACATCCTGGGTTTCACAATCTCTAGAAACCCATCATTCTGCAAGATGAAATAAACTCTGGAATTTGCACCTCCTCAGATAATTTCCCACGCTGGCTACAAGGCTTCCCTTCCACACAGGCTAGCCTGTCCCTCCTACCTCCTTCAGCTTCTTTCTATGTCCTGTCTTCCTCCATTAGATTGTAAGCTCCTTGAGAGCAGAAACTGTCATGCTTTTCTTTGTATCCCCAACATTTAACACACTAGTGCCTGGTGTATGTTCATTGACTCTGACTTCGAACATACAAGACAAACAAGACCCAAAAGAAAATAAATACAACAGTCCAGTGTTCAACAAACCCAAGACAGAAACCCCTGGGGGTGGGAGGACTGCTAAGTTACACAAGAAGGCAAAATGGCAGAAATAAAATTGTGATCAGCATTCATTCCATATACTATAATAAGCTACAAGTGTGTGCCTAAGTACAAAAAGTCATAGAATAAAATAGAACAGAATAAATTACCTTTCACAATTGTGGCTAGTGGAAAAAGGGAAATAAGGAATGGGTTCTCATAAAAGAAAAACAAATAATTTCAATTGCATAAACTTAAAATATTTTTCATGAACAGAATCAGTACAGCTAGAAGAAGGAAAAAAGAGTAGTAAGTGTAATTTCATAAATAGCTCTGAAAAAAGTATTTTTGCAAAATGGATAGTAAATTGACAATATCATATGATACCAAGAGTCATTCCTCACTAGATAAATAGCCAAAGTATAAGAACAGTTTTCAGAAGAAGAAATGCAAATGATAGACAACCATACTAAAAATTGCCCACAATCACAATCACAAATAATAAGAGAAATATAAATTGAATCAACTCTGAGATTGTACCCCACCCCCATAGAACTGGCCCAAATGATAAAAGACAGAGACAGCAAATATCAGAGGGTTTATGGGAAACATCTGCCTATGGTAGAGGTATGAAATACTTCAATCATTCCGGAAAATAATTTTTATTATTTATTATTATCTGAGAATTATATGAGAAATTTCACTGAACCATTCATATCTTTTGGCCCTGATTTGTTGGTCAGAGACTTCACTTTTGGGATATATTCTCCAAGAAAGTCCATGGGGGAAAAAGGATAAGGGATAGAGGCTGAACCTATGATTTCAATAATATAGAGGAACCTCCCTTTACCAGAGCTAGTCGGCACTTTCTCTGCATTTAAAAGTCTTAAAGAGACACCTAGAATAAAGGTGTCAAATAGCTGCCAGTGAGGCCAAAACCAGATTAAAATGTTATTGGGGAATATTTATCATAATAAAATAAAAGTACAATACAATATAGATAACATTACATTTTAAAATTGGATCCTTACATGTGGATTGAGGGTCCCTTTTTTATTTGAGTTTGGTACCTCTGGCTCCAGCTTGTTTCAGCATCCCACAAAACTCTTAAATCAGATTAAAATATAATTGGAAAATTTTTAACAAAATAAATTAAAGTACAATAGAACATAAATAATGTTAATTTGTGGTTTTCTAGGTCAATATGTAGCCTGTTTCTATTTGAGCTTGACCCCACTGGCCTAGTTGTTTTTCCTTTGTTCTGGAAGAGGACCATGACATCAGGAAGGTGATGTCATCACTTGCAAGTGAATTGGATTTAAGCGAGGGAGGGAGGGCTGTGCAAAGTCACCAACCTCACTCTCTCCTCTGGAGCCATCTGGGCCCAGTGGTGGTATCAGAGTCAGGACTAGAACTCATCTTCCACTATGTCAACTGCATCTTGATAGTTAAAAAAAAAAAAAGGACATATGTAACAAAATATTCATAGCAATACTCTTTCTGGTAGCAAAAAAAAAATGAGAAAAAAGATATGATTTTTAACAAATCATGTCACATATTTGTAATGGAACATTTCATTATAAGGAAAGACAAATATGAGAAATTCAGAGAACTATGGAAAGGCTTGACGAAGTGATACAGAGTGAAGACAGTAAAAACAAGAGAACAGTATTGTAATGACTATAGTGATATGAATGATAACATTAAAAGGAAATCTATTAATTAAAACAAACAATCTCTGTAATGGAGAACTGATAAGAAAACACACCTCCTCCTCTGATGGAAAGATGGAAACTACAGATTTGAGAATCAGTAGACATTGTTAAACCTGGAGGTTTTGTCAGTCGGCTTTTACTTAAATGTCTTCTTTTACAAAGAAGAGTTCAATGACAGATGGTGGGAAAGTGGGAAGGGGAAATGTTTGAGGTGTAAAAACAAAAGGCATCAATAGAATTTTTAAAAAATAACATGTACATAATCATTTCTGCCTACCTACTCCCCAGGGTTATTTTGAGGACCAAATAAAATAATGCTGGAGAGCAAAATTCTGTGTAACCTACCACAAAGTCTTGAACAAAGTAGGTCCTTACTAAATGCACATGAAATGGAATTAAACATAAATACATGTTATTTTACATATGGTAGGTGCTTTGTGAATGAGTTCTAGGCCCTACCAATACAGTCTCCAACACAGACCAACAGCTAGTTAAGTGTCTAAGGTCACATTGGAACTCAAGTCTTCCTGACTCCAAGGCCAACACTCTCTCCATCATGCCACCTAGCTGTCTTCTAGATGACCTCTAAAGCACCTTGTAGTTTGGACATTCTATGATTCTGCGAATTGACTAGGCTAAAATGCCCTTTTTCCTGTATTGCCAAACTTTCTGCTCTGGAATTTAGGGTAGCTTTTATATGTTTCACTGGAACAGTCCAGCATTGACTTGTTCAAATATTCTACTCTGGCTTCCTCCTGAGCCATTTCCACAGTTTTTGGCTTCCCCTGGGGTACTATCTATTGGCATCACTCAGGGCCCATTTGCCTTCGTTTCCAAACACTGACCAATACTACATTTCTTACTCTTCAAACTTCTCCCTAAGAGTCTTACCCACATGTTGGCTTAGCTCTTCGCTTCTATCTAACAGAATTTTAAGAGCTGAAAGGGACCAACTTTCTCATTTTACTTATACCTTGTCCCTTTTCAGATGTGGACTTCCTGAAAACTACCCAAGGTTTAAAACATGCTTTGGGCCAGCATCCATTCAAAAACCACAGTTCACAAGCCTTCTTGACAATATTTTTTTCCATCAGGTCAGCCAAAAGACACACTATTTCAAATTTTAAAATGTTTAATTAAACAATGTAGCAAAATACAGGATAAGGAAAATTCTGCAGTATATCCACAAGAATACACAATCCCACATACTGATGTCACTAGTGGCAGAGGGAACACATGTTAAGAAAAGCATGTGGCTGGGGAACTTGTATTAAGAGGGCATAGACATGGAGCATGTGAATATGCGTAAACAGGCACACATGTAGAGAAAACATGTGGCCAGTGACATCTAAGGGATCGCATAGGCATAGAGGACGTGCATGGGCCAGGAACTTTCACAGTCAGGGCAATTGCTTGCGTGACCTCTCTGTAACACCTCTCTCCACCTTGAACACAGAGTACTGGTTATGTCATTGAACTTTCTCCAGCCTGTATAATCCTAGAGGGGGAGAGGGTGATATTCTGGTCTATTCTCTCTACTGTGCTGCCGTCTACTGGGGTCTCTGCTCAGTTTCTCTCTTTTGGGTTTCTACTCCTGCCATCTGCTGGTTCCCCACTGAATGGCAACTCCTCTAAGCCTTTTGCCCAGAGAGTTATCCCAGCTTTTTTTCCCGCCTTTTAGCTCCAGAAACTATTTCAGCTCTTTTATGATTCAGACTAGTCTTCTAGTGAAGCAATAAGGGACTAATGCTGCTCTTTGAACTAATTTTCATATGCTTCAGCTGCTACTCTTTGAATTCAGTCTTCTTTCAAGTTAGGGTGTGGAAATTCCTTTCAACTCCAATTATACCACTAGTTTTCCTACCTGTCTGAGATCTCAGTTGCCTCACAAAGGCAAAGGAGATCCAGAGACATTAAGCAATTTGACTTACGTCATTTAAGTGGTGGAAGGCAAAATAAAATTCAGGTCTTCTACCTCCTGGTGCAACATTTTTTTCCATGCCATATGGGGCTTATAGTCTGTTGAGGGTATAGGCAGGAAAAGGACTTGGGAGCAAATCTCATTCAACCTGAGTCCACTTGTTCTCTGCCTCTATGGTAATGGTTAGCAATACCTGGGGACAACAAGAAGAAAGAACATTTAGGTAGGTAAAAGCAAATTGACCTTTTTGCAGGCATCTCCAGCACCTGCCAGTTATAGTTATCTTGGGTAAGCCTCCTTCTTTTGTCTTTACTTGTCTGTTTCATCTCTTTTTTCTCTCATGGCTTGGTTTTGTCACTCTGTGCATGGTATGCAAGAACTATCTAGTCCTTGGAGCTTGTCCCATCTCTATCACTTATTCACATTGATTCATTAATTTATTAGGCAGCAAATGTGGAAATGTGTTTTGCATGACTTTATGTGCATAATCGATATCATATTGCTTGCCTTTTCAAGGAGTGGAGGAGGGGCAGGCAGGACAGAGAGCATTTGCAACTTAGAATTTTTAAAAGTGAATGTTAAAAAATTTTACATGTAACTGGGAAATATTTAATAAAATAAAAATATACATTTTAAAAACTTTTTAAATAAAAAAATAATTAGCAGCAGCAAGGTATGGTGGAGAGAACATTGAACTTGGAGTCAGGAGAAATATACAATTAAATCCTACGTTGAAATTAACTGTGTGATCATGGACAAATCCCCTAACCTCTCTGAGCCCCAGTTTCCTTACCAGTAAAATGGAGATGATAATGCTTCTATACTTGCATGATGAGGTTGTTTTGAATGTCAGATGAGATGCTGAATGTAAAATGTTTTACAAATCTTAAAACTAGATATAAGGGGCTCTCAATTTCAGGAAGTCCATGAATTTGGATGGGAAAATATTTTGATAGATATATTTCAATATAATTGGTTTCCTTTGCAATCTTGTGTGCTTTACTTAATGCTTCTAAAAACATTTTCCTGACAAAGGGTCCACAGATTCCAGACTGCCCCAGGGATCCATTAAAAAAAAAAGTTAAGAACCCTAGCTCTGTATAAAGGTGAACCATTATTATTGCTCATTCTATCAACAAATATTTATTGAGCCTATTACATGTAGAATCTTGTATACACACACACACACATATATATGTATGTGTATGAGTATATATATGTATATATATATATATAAATAAAAGATATTACTTGACCTTGAGAAACTAACATTCTATTGTGAAATAGGAGCCCTAGACAGAAAGCTATCCTCTTGTTTTCCTGTTGCTTTGATTGAATTCCAGATGTTGGAAGTGATAAGAGGCAGTAAGGGGAGGCAGTGTTAGTAGCACCAAAACCAAAACCGAAAACCTGAAGCAGGATCTGACTTGCACAAGACCCAGCATGAGAACTGAAGGCCTCTCTGCTCTCTACAAGGGATCTAAGGGTCTGAGGAGAAATAGAATGACTTTCCTTCATTGCCACAGAATGAGATATCACCTGCTCAGCCTCACAGTTCTTTCCGTCACATTTTCTTCATGTGCTAATTTCTCAAAAGAGTCTCTTTCTAGCTTTTCGAGCAAGTTCCTCATGGGGTACAAATGGAAATTTCATGACTATAAAATCTAAAATGACAATGCGACCCCTTTGGGTAATTTGACATCGGTTCTTTGGAAGACAAGAGGAAAAGACCTAATCCTCTTTTACTGTAAAGTTGCTTAATCTTTTGCTGTATCCACAGCTTCCTTTGTTTCTAGGTCCCACTGTTATTTGTTAATAATTGTTTCAATACAGATTTGTGAATTATTTGAATTTTTTAGCCTCCAGACCCAGGTAATTAATTCAACAGAAAAAACAAAAACAGCTGAATTTCTCTTTTATTGGATCAATTACAATACTTTAATGAAGAATTTGGTTAATGAAGAATCTAAATTAAATTTTCATTTTAAGTAATGAATTGGCCACATAGCTGTATATTGGGGTTTCCAATTAATCGATAGGCATTATTAAGCATTTGCCATGTGCCTGAAACTGCACAAATTTCTGAGGATACCGAGAATAAGCAAGGAACTTATATTGCATTGTTATCAAATCAGAATGAAAGCTAGGGTATTGGACTGGGAATCAGGACATCTGAGTTCTATTTCTCGCTCTATAATTCACTAATGTGTGACCTTGGGCAAGTCAATTGACCTTTATTCACTTGAAGAAAGATAGTTGTATATGAAGCAATGGGAAAGCCATGTTCTTACTTCTTCTCACCCATTGGTTAGTAAAACCAATGGACAGCTTTGAACTTATTGTGTCTTGTGCCTAACAAATAAAAATAAATACATTGATTGGAACTCATGAACTATGATTTTGAGTTGGTATGAACCCATGGAGTAACTTGAAACTAAGGTAATTCCATGTGTGAGATGGCAGTGCTGTGGGTGCCATAGTTGAAATTAGACAAGACTCCTGGAAGAATGTAACAAGGGCATAGGAAGAGAAAATGAGTTGTGATTCTGCCACTGGAGGGAGCACCTACCTGGATTGGTTCACAGATCTATCAAAGTAATTTCTTTGGACACAATATGGGAATTAATCTTTGTCAGTTATCTTGTGACCAAGAGGAAAAGCATTCCTGGTTTTTTGTTTCTTTGTTTATTTTATTTTGTTTTTCTTTGCTCTGGCATCCCGCTCATTACTAAATTAAATGGTTAAGCTCCAGGCCACCTGAAGATAGATAATCATTCCTTTAAACAAATCTATAGAGCACTTTATATTTTTACAAAGTATTCACAGGCTTTATCTCATTTGATCCTTAACAATATTCATAGGTGATTGGAAATACAAATGTCATTATCATTCTATGCTCTATGCCCTAGAGAGTTGGCCTTTCTCACTCTTTTTACATATAGCCTTCTATCCCCTGTCTTTATGCCAAGCCACAGGCATCCCTTCCAGGAATGTACTTCCTCCTCAGCCCTACCTCTTAGAGACTCAGCCTGTATGTCCCCTACATGAAGGCTTTCCTGCTCCCTCTTCTTTCTCAATTACCTTGTATTAGTTTTATATCTGTTTTGCACATATGTACAGATAGTCTCCTCTATTAAAATGTAAGTTCTTTGAGAATAAGGAATATTTTCAATTTGGTTTTTCTATTTCTAGCTCCTACTCAAGGCTTGGTACATAGCAAGCACTTAATAAATGCTTGTTGAATTGAAATAAATTTAATTAAGAAATATGAACACAATTTCAAAACACTTTACACAAAAACATCTAAACAACTGGAGAAATATGAATTGCTCATGGGTATATGAAGTCAATATAAAATAATAATTTTATGTAATTTGCTTATTCAGCGCCAAACCTATCAAACTACCAAATAATTATTTTATGGAGCTGGAAAAAATAATAATATTCATCTGGAAGAACTAAAAGGTGAAGAATATCAAAGAAATCAATAAAAAAATGTGAATGAAGTTGGTCTAGCAATTACAGATTTCAAACTATATTACATAGTGCTAATCATCAAAAGAATATGGTACTAAGAAATAGACTAGTAGATCAATGGAATAGATGAGATACACAATACATAGTAATAAATGGCAACAGTAATCTAGTGTCTGATAAACCCAAAGACTGATAAGAACTCAACATTTGAAAAAAATTGCTGGGGAAACTGGAAAGCAGTTTGGCAGAAACTAGGCATAGACCAATATCTCATGCTGTATACAAAGATAAGGTCAAAATGGATAAATGGTTTAAACATAAAGAGTGATATCATAAGTAAATTAGGGGAAAATAGGAAAATGTACCTGTCAGATCTATGGATAAGGGAAGAATTCATGACCAAACAAAAGATAAAAATGTCACAGGAAGCAAAATAGATAGTTTTGATTGCATGAAATGAAGAAGCTTTTGCAGAAACAAAACTAATGCAGCCAAAATGAGAAAGACAACAGGAAACTGGGGGCAGGGGAGTTTTACAGCAAGTTTCTCTGGTAAAGCCTTCATTTCTCAAATATATAGGAACTGAACCAGATTTTTAAAATAAGAGCCATTTCCCAGTTGATAAATGGTCAAAGGATATGAACAGGCAGTTTTCAGAAAAAGAAATCAAAGCTATCAACAGTCACATGAAAAAAATCCTCTAAATCACTACTGACTCCAGAAATGCAAATTAAAACAACTTTGAGATACCACCTCACTCCTATTAGATTGGCTAACACGATAGAAAAGGAAAATGACAAATGCTGGAGGGGGTGTGGGAAAATTGGTATACTAATTCACTGTTGGTGGAGTTGTAAGCTAATCCAACCATTCTTGTTTTTTTCTTTTTGGCGAGGCAGTTGGGGTTAAGTGACTTGCCCAGAGTCACATAGCTAGTGAGTGTTATGTGTCTGAAGCCATATTTGAACTCAGGTTCTCCTGACTCCAGGGCCAGTGCTCTATCTACTGGGCCACCTACCTGCCCCACTAATCCAACCATTCTGTAGATCAATTTGGAACTATGCCAAAGACCTATAAAACTCTGCATACTCTTTGACTCAGCAATACCATTAGTAGGTCTACATTCCAAAGAGATCAAAGAAAAGGGAAAAGGACTTATTTGTACAAAAATATTTATAGCAGCTGTTTTTGTGGTGGCACAGAATTGGATATTGAGGGAAGAATGCCCATCAATTGGGGAAAAGATAAACAATTCTTGGAATGTGATTGTGATGGAATAGTACCGTTCTGTAAGAAATGATGAGCAGGCTACTTTCAGAAAAACCTGGGAAGACTTATATGAACTGAAGTAAAGTGAAGTGAGTAGAACCAGGAGAACATTGTACATAATAACATCAATATTGTAAAGATGATTAACTGTGAAAGACTTAGCTATACTGAATCAAGACAAGCTCAGTTCCGAAATGTTAACCCATACCATATTTTAAGATTGCTCAAGATTGCTATAAATGTTACCTAAAATCTTTTTGGGTTAACTAAAGACTTCTTGTAAGGAAGGACCCATGATGAAAAATGTGATCTACCTTTAGAGAGAGAACTGATGAACTCTTTAAATGTAGACTGAAGCATACTTTAAAAAAAAACTTTATTTTTCTTGTTTTATTTTTTGTTTTTTTGGTTTTTTTGCAATATGACTAATATGGAACTGTTTTGCATGACATCACATCAATTGATATCAAATTGCCTTCTCAAGGAGAAGGGAAGGGTGGGGGGAAAGGACAGAATTTGGAACTCAAAATTTTAAAAAAATGTTGTTGAAAAATTTTACATGCGTTTGGGAAATGTTTAATGAAATAAAAGTATATTAAAAAAAGAAAGAAATACTTCAGCCATATTCAAAGACTCTAAATTCTTTGTTGTCTGTTACCTTTGCTTCCCAGATGCAGATGACATTATCATTGGTCAGATAGAGAGCTGATCTGAAAGGCAAGAGGTCCTGAATTCTGACACCTATAGTGTGACCGTGGGCAAATCATGTAGCCCCTCAGGCTCTAGACAACCCTCTTTAAAACTGCTATTTGGAGGTAAGTGCTGATCTTCATTGGTAGAAGGAGTTTCCTTATCCAGTAGTTCCCCATGGTTTAGGGGAAAGGGAACAAGCATTTATTAAGCACCAACTATGTTCTGGGCATTGTGCTAAGTGCTTAACAAATATTATCTCAAACTAATGAAATCACAAGCCCAGTCCTTATCCCTGTGGAAGGTCATCTGAGATATTCACTATTGGGAGATACGGCTTTGAGTGGAGCCTCTAACTGGAAATATTTTCCTTTGTCATGGCTAAGTGAAAACAGCCCCCTTGTCTGAGGCACAGGAGACCAGGTTTGAATGCTAGTTCTTGGTGATCTTTCAGCCTCCATTTCCCACTTTGTAAAGTTAGGGAACTGAACCAAATGATCACTAATCTCCCTTTCCAGTATAATATTTGCTCATTCTAGAAAGATTTCAAGTACAAGAGGCAGCAGGATACAGTAGAAAGACTACTGGCAGGGGGGCAGCTAGGTGGCACAGTGGATAGAGCACCAGCCCTGGATTCAGGAGGACCTGAGTTCAAATCCAGCCTCAGACACATAACACTTACTAGCTGTGTGACTCTGGGCAAGTCACTTAACCCCATTGCCTAGCAAAAAAAAAAAAAAGAGTAAGAGAGAAAGAATACTGGCTCTGGAGTCTGAGGACCCAGGTTCAAATCCAACTCTACTATTTGCCAACTATGTAACCTTGAACAAGGAGTTTCTGAGATTGTTTTCTATCTACTTAGTATGTATGGGCATATATATCTATATCCATGTGTGTATATGCATGTATACACACACACACACACAGACACACACACACACACACACACATCATCCATGCTATCTTCTCCATCCAACTGTAAGCTTCTTGAGGGCAAGGACTCTGTTTTTGCCTTTCTCTGTATCTCCCCTGTTTAGCACAGTGCTACCACATAGTGAGAACTCAATAAATACTTATCTAACAATGGCCAATTCTTCAGGATGCATGATGAAACATGCTCCCCACTTCCAGACAGAAAGGGATGGACTCAGGGTACAGACTGAGATATATGGTTTTTTGGGGGCATGGCCAAATTACTTTTGCTGGACTATGTATACTTGTCACAAAAGTTTTACCTTTCTTTTGTTTTCAAAGATCAAGTCGGGGAGATGGGAGGGAGAAAAAATAGATTTTTTGCTCAAATCCTGCCTTAATTAATGAACAAAATACTGTAGTCCAGGAGAAGTCAGGCTATTCCATTCACTTTAAACACTAAAAAACAAAAACCCCAACAAAAAACCCTTGAAGGTAAAGAGGCAGTATTGTGTAGTGCAAGGGCCATATGTGGCCTCGAGGCAGCAGGTTCCCCATCCCTGGTGTAGTAGATGGAGTAAAGTGGTAGACTTGAAGTCAGATTTCATATACTCACTAGCTATGTGGCTATGGACAAGTCAGTCAACCTCTTTCATTCTCAGTTTTCCCATCTGTAAAATGGGGGTAATGATAGCTTCTACCTCACAGTTATTGTGATATTCAAACGAGATAATACATCATGTGCTTTGCAAGTCTTAAAATACTATGTCAGTATTTTATATTATTATTTATATTATTTTATTCTATGTTTATATTATTATAGATTAGAATTTTATATTAGTTATTGTCATTATCATCATTGTCATTTTCATTAAGGGAATTAACTGGAAATCAGTTGTCTTAAACACTCTAGTTCTAGCTGGGAGGATATTCAGAAAGAGTGGGAAGGAACAAATAAAGGGTGAGAAGATGGGTGTAGGAATAAGAGACAGAGGCTGACAGAGAGAGTGCAAACTACGGCCTCATACATGAGCACAGAAAGCCAAGCTAATTAAGAGGAAATGTCAGAGGACCGCTATGTTGTCTCTGGGCAATGTCTTCTTGTTGCTAAGGAACTCTAAGTTGTGACTGTGGCATCTGTCACAACGAACTGCCAAATCCAAGGCCAAATATTAATTTCTGAAAGAGGAGATTAGATTGCTAGACTCATAATTTTAGAGCTGAAAGATACCTCAGAGATCATTTAGTTGTAATATTGTAGCATTTAGAGCTGGGATTGTAGATATCATTTAGTTCATGCTTTCTTTCACTTTATTGACGAGGAAACTGAGGCCCAGAGACTTCCAGTGACTTATCTGAGGTCATTTAGATGGGTAGTAAGTGGTAAGTGGATTTGAATTCTGGTAAGTTCATTGCCAACAAGCTTGTGGAATAATGGATAGTATGCTGCGTGTGGAGTCAGGAAGATTTGTGTTCATATTCTGTCTCTGATACTTCCTAGCTATTTAACCCTGGTTACGTCATTTAATCTCTGAGCCTCAGTTTCCTTACCTGTAAAATTGGAATAATACTCATAATGCCTACTTACTGTATGTAAACTTTAACTTAATGTATATAAACAGATAGACATCTGGTACTATACTACACTACTCCAAACGTGTCAGTTTGTAGATAGGGAAAATAAGGTCCAGAAAAATGAAGTCACTGACCTAGGGACCCACAGTGAGTTAGGAGCACTTGCTTGATCATGAGTCACCTCACAGTGCTAATTTTCATATACCATACTCTTCAATGAGGACTAGAAGGCCATGGGGCCATTTTGAGCCTGGGAGTCAGGTGTTCCAGTGATCTCAGAGTACAATGAAGGTGGTTCGTTAGTGAACTTGTCTTAGAGAAGTTCAGTGGAGGACATGGACAACATCATCACTCATTCCCCTTTAGAACTGTCTCTGATGGGGCCAACCTTTCTCACAGATGGAGTCTTGCATGAACAGTTCTCTATACAGAATGATCTGTGGCTTTTATTTATTGGCACTGGGAAAGTCTCCCTGACTAGAACATCTCTTCACTTGCATGCCCTTTGTTTTTCAGTTGTTTTCAGTCACGTCTGACTCTCCATGACTCCATCTGGGGTTTTTTTTTGGTAGAGATACTGGACTGGTTTGCCATTTCCTTTTCCAGCTCATTTTACAGATGAGTAAACTGAGGCAAATAGGGCTAAGTGACTTGCTCAGGGTCACATAGCTAGGAAGTATTTGAGGCCAGATTTGAACTCAGGAAGACGAGTCTTCCTGACTCCAGGCTTGACACTCTATCCACTGCACCACCTCGATGCCTAGTATGCCCAAGGGCTTGGAATTTTCACATTACATACTAATTTGAGGTAAAGTATTTAAACAGAAAATGTCACTATTCCATGGTCCTAACTAAGCTAAACTTAATAGATTACTGCCAACCCTTCCAGGAGTTCTTCCCATCTCCACTCTCTCCTCTACTTCTTTAATTCATTCTTAGTAGCCTTGCCAGAATTATCTTCCTTCCGTATAGAATTAGAGCTAAGGGACCTTAGACATGGTCCCACTTTTGTATTTTACAGATGTGAAAACTGAGGTCCAAGGAAATTAAGTGACTTGTATATAGTAAGCTCTTAGTAAATACTTATTGGTTGATTATGGGCAGTGTGGTTTAGTGGATAAAACACTGGACTTTGAATCTGAAAGACCTAGGTTCAAATTCTGCCTTATATACTTATTCATTATTATTTGTTAATAACGATATTATCATATAGCATTATTATTATTGTGTGACCTTTAGGCAATAATCATAAAAATAGTATTTATATAGTGGTTTTAGGTTTGCAAGGAGTTTTACAAATCTCTTACTTTCCCCTCACAACAAGCTGGGAGGTAGGTGTTATTATCATCCTTACTTTACAAATGAGGAAAATAAGGCAGAGAGATGTTAAATGACTTGCCCAAGATGACACAGCTTAGTGTCTGAGGCCAGATTTGAACTCAGGTCTTCCTGATTCCAGGTCCAGCACTCTATGTATTATACCACCTAGCTACAAGTGCCTTAGTCTCTCTGGGCTTCAGCTTTCAAATCTGTAAAATGGAGAGTTGACCTTGCTGATCTCTAAGGTCCCTTCCATCTATGAATCTGTGAATATAATTGCCTGCCTGAGTTCACAGAGTCATTTTACTCTTCTATTCAAAATTCCTAAGTGACTCCCTACTACCACCCCCGGTGTAACACCCATACTCTCAAGGCATTCCACAATCTGGCCTCATGCACGTCATCTGAGCTTTCCTTCCTTCTTCTAACTCTTACACACCCTATATTTCAGCCAAACCAGACAACTCAGCTGATGCCTTTGCTTGCAATGTTTCCTGTACGTGCCCGGAATAATACTATCTACATGCCTCTCTGCCTATTGAATTTTTATTCATCTTTTAAAGCCCTTCTACATTTAAAGTTTAAATGCAAACTCTCTAAGGAAATTTCCCTGATCTTCCCAATTGTTAATGACTTTCTCCGTCCACTTGGACCTTACACAGTACTATACTCATCTTTCTTTTTGTGTTATTTTGATTTCTAGCCTTTTAATTTGTATTTCTTTTTTGTGTTATTTTGATTTTTAGACTTTCAATTTATATTTCTTTTTGTATTATTTTTGTATTCCAATCTTTTAATTTGGATTTCTTTTGCATTATTTTGATTTCTACCCTTTTAATTTTTATTTCTTTTTGTATGATTTTGAATTCTAGCCTTTTCATTTGCATTGCTTTCTGTATTATTTTTTTATTATTATTAGCATTTTAATTTATATTTCTTTTTTAATTCTAGCCTCTTAATTTGTATTTCTGTTTGCATTATTTTGAATTCTGGCTTTTATGGATATTGTACACCTCTACTAGACTCTGCTCCATGGGCAGGGATTTTGTCTTATCTAACTTTGCATTTCACTCAAGTCCTAATACAATTCTTTGCATGTGGTAAGTACTCAATAAATGTTTGTTGAATGGATTTTTAAAATTGTACTATTCAGTAATCCCTAGATCTAATTTTATTGTAATTCCTTGACAGAGAACTGGATGCAGGAGGAATGGGACACAAAACAGTTAAGCTTTTGATGTAGGGAAGAAAAGAGGTTGGGGAACACTTGGAGCATGGGACTCTCAGAACATTCTCATGTTTAGACCTCCCTCCACAGGTAACAGTGAAGGATCTCCTGTTCCCACACAAGCACTCAAGGACTCAAGGTATACACACACACACACACACACACACACACACACACATGAAAAGTATATATATACATACAGACAGACATACATATATAAATATATATATATATATACATATATATATACACATATATTACATAAAGCCTTTATTTTGCCCTACAGAAAATGCAACCCTTGCCAACCCCCACCAAACAAAAAACCTAAACCTAAAACCAGAAGATTCACAGTAGCCCATAAAGAATTGATAAGATTCTCTTCCCTCTACTCAGTTCCACTTTCCCCATAGTCCTATACAGTTCTCTGGGTTCACAGCACTACCCTATATAGGGTTTATAATCCCCTTGGGAGGGAAATTTATTTAAGATTGTTAGAAGAGTAACCCCTAAAGATTCTGGTGAATCTCACTCACACCACTGAGAGGTATGCAAGCCTCCACTAATTATGGTATTATGAGAGTTCCCTGAGCTCTGGGATTCCCATGGAAGGAAGTCAATTTAGGATTGCTGGAGAGGGAACCTTTCCCATTGGACCAGAAACATTTGAATAACTCACTGTGATACAGAGAAAGCACTTTAAAAATGCTTATTGACTGATTGACACACAATAATATTGTGGAAGGCAAAGTCTAGGTCTTTTGCTTCCCTGTGTTGTGGATCTGGTCCCTTGTTGCTTGTCCTTGGGTTCAAGGGCCACATGTGTAATCTTATTTTCCGCAAAAGGGTGGTGCTGCCAAAGAACTCCTCTTTCTCCATCTAGAAGGTTAGATCCTGGAACTCTTGAACTTGAGATTGCTAGAGAAGAAGACTTAAGGATGGCGATGCCTAGTAATTCCCCTTCTTGCTTAAGAAAACTAGGTCCCTAAACTCCCTAGGAAGTGGACATTATCGAGGACATTCCTCCTTCTATCTAAAATGATAGAATTCAGGAACTCTCAACGCTATTGGGTCAGAGCACATACAACACCCAGGTGCTTTTAGGTCTCAGTGCCTATGCAGGTTTTCCCCTTTTTCCTCTACCCATCCCCACCTACAGACCCAGAACAAAGAAAGGGGTGACTCTTACCCACAACACTCCACCAAATCAACATTCACCAGTGAGATCCCCTCTCCATGAATACATCCCAATAGACAACCTGCTAATCTCTAAATAGACATATCCAAGGGGCAGCTAGGTGGTGCAGTGGATAGAGCTCCCACCTTGTAGTCAGGAGGACCTGAGTTCAAATCTGGCCTCAGACACTTGACGCTTACTAGCTGTGTGACACTGGGTACAAATCACTTAACCCCAATTGCCTCAGCAAAAAAATTTAAAAAATAGGCATATCTACAGCCCCCTAAGGGAAGTGTAATCATAAGACCCAACTAAAGGTTCATGTCCCTATAACCTTGTTGAACAAATTAAGGAATTCCCCTGAATAACTGCCTAAATGAGCAGCCTGCTGACAACAGCCCTCTTTTCTTTTGTAAATTGGCTGTCTGCAAGGCACTCTTCCTAGGAAATAATTTTGTTCTACATGTGACCCAGGGTCATGTCCCAGGACAAATTCCACTAATATGATCGATGTCTATTTTAATTCTTTATGCTTAATATATCCTGACTCCTGGTTTTGAGGAAAGACCAGTAAAAGTATGACTTATTGGACACAATCTGCCAAGATGCAGTATTATAAAGGCCAAAAGATGCCAATGTTAAGAGAAATCAGTGTAAAAGAAACATATGTCAATGAGAGAATGATAGGAAAGATCATAGAGTTGGAGCTTGAAGGGATCACAGAGGCCATTTTGTCTGAAAAGCCCCAGAGCATGTCTAATGCAGTCCTCTCTTTTTACAGATGAGGAACTGAGTCCTGGAGAGGTAAAATAAGTTGCCCAAAGTCACACAGGTGGTAAGTGGTAGAATCATGATTCAAATCCAGGTTCTTAGATCCCAAATCCAGTGGTTTTTCCATTCTACTATACTCTACTAGAGATTGCTAGGTGGTGCAATGGATAGAACCCTGGGACTAGAGTCAGGAAGAGCTGAGTTCAAAACTGACCTCAGATATTCATGGTATGACCTTGGGCAAGCCACTTAGCCTCTGACTGCTCAGTTTTCTTTGATGTAAAATGGGGATAATAATAGCATCTACCTCCCAGGGTGGTTGTGAGGATCAAATGAGATAATATTTGTAAATGCTTAACACAGTGCCAGGCACATAGTAGGTGCTGTATAAATGCTCATTTCCTTCCTTATTTCCTCCCTAGTCTTGCTACCACTAAGATGGAGGTAAAGCAAAAATTCAGGGGGTTAAGGCTTGGAACTAATTAGTGCTTTATAAATATTGCTCCTCTAGCTACAGTTACTAAATTCTATGGTTCCTTCCTTACTTGACCTCTCTCTCCCTCTCCTCCCATATAATTGACTCCTATGATTGCCCCTCTTCCTCTATTTCACCTCCTCTCTCCTGTATGCGATTCTCTTCCAACAAGTCTCTTCAAGATAGTGCCCACAATCAGTAAAGACTTACCCCTACACTGAGTGGCTTGGCCTTTCCTCCTCCTCTCCCCCAACATCAGCAGCCCTGTAATCCAGTCCCTTTCCTCCCTATCCCCTCTTCCTACACCTCAAGGACCTCTGCTAAGCATCGAAGAAAAGAGCTCTGAGGTAAGGAGGTACATAGAGTTCTCCCTTCCACAGGACTCTGTGGGGACCACTGTAAACAAGTATTGAACCGGGAGTTGGAAAACCTGGGTAGAAGCTATCCCTGTCTGCATCTGTTACAAGTTCACTGGATGACTGGAGACAAGTCAATTCACTTCCCCTTATACTGATCTTGAGTTCCTTTATCTTTTAAAAAGAGGGATCTATGAAGCATATTTATTTTTTACTCTTTCTTGTGTGTGTTTGTGTTTTGTCTGTGTCTTCTTTCAAAACATGGCTAATATGGCAGTATGCTTTGCCTGAATGCAAATGTATAATGAACATCAAATTGCTTGCCTTCTCAAGGAGGGAGAGGAGGGAAGGAGGGAGAGAATTTGGAATTCAAAATTTTAACCATGAATGTTAAAAATTGTAATTACACGTAATTGGAAAAAATAGAATATAAAAATTTTCACTTAAAAAATACGTAAAAACAGGAATCTAGATTAGGTCACCTCTGTGGTCTGTTTTAGCACTAACGTTCTGTGACTCAAGTTTTAGATAGCAGAGTGTGTACTAGATTTGAAGTAGAAAAACCGGATTTGAATCCCTGCTCTGCTAGCTGTGTGACCGCTGCTCTCATCCTACCACTTTTCCCGGTCTCAGTTTCTTCATCTGTAGGTCGAGGGGTAAATGTTCACTTAATTCACTTCCAGCTCCAAATCCTTTGATCCATTTTTACAGACAGGTTTCCAGAGCTTTAGCCGCTGACGCTTCTCTGGAGCGAGAAGAAGCATGCATTGGAAGGAGGGCCATCATCTGCAGCTGGCCCATTCCCGAGTGTCTTTAATTCCACAAGGAAACCTTCAGACTGTGGATTTCACCGGGGGGCGGGGCCTCATTTTAGCCCCTCCTCCAGAGATTGAGAAAGGGTGGGGGATTTGGGGTAGGTGGGGCCTTATCTCAGCACTGGGCGTGACTTGGGCTTTCACCCTTCTGTGATGCAGCCTTGCGGAGGGCCGGGCATGTCTCCCAAGCCCTGGCCCCGGTGACGTAAGGGGGCGTGTCCCCCATGCTGCCCCCGCCCGCGCTGGCCCCGCTGGCCTCGGCTTGGCCCAGTACAAAGTCCGGGCGGTGACTGCAGGTGGCGGGCCTGCCGCAGGCCCGGCGGGGGGATGTGAGTAGCGTGCGGGCAGGGGCTGGGCTGGGGTACTGTGTCCAGGGAGAGCGACCCGAGGGTTCGGGGGAACGGGGAGGCTTTTCGTCCCTTCGCCTGGCAGCTTGACCAAGTACCTGGGCGCTTCGGGGCCCGTCCACCCCGGATCGCAGTCGTGGCTGCCACGAGCTCCCCTCGGAAAGTGGAAACTGGATGCCCCCGCCTCCTCCTCCGCGCGTGGGAAGGGTGGGGGCCACCACGTGGACAGACAGCCGGTCCAGGGGCGGGGGTCAGCAAGAAGTGGCAGGCCTAGGTGACGAGCCCTGTTCCCTGGGTGTGGACTTCGGGGTTGCAGCCTCTGCATCTTATGGGCTGCCCTCCGCGGAGACATGTCGCCTCCCCGAGGGCTGTGATTTTTTTCCCCTAGGATCGAGGCTCTCTGGGGAGTTAAGTGGCCCTGAGTCCTCCTCTCTGCTCCCAACCACCCCCAACTGCTCCTCTGAGAGGAAAAGCCTGATAAAAGCAGTAAGGGACTCTGGGAATGTAGCCCCAGTCCACCGCCTTCTCTGGTCAACGGGAACAAAGACAAAAAGGGCAAGGGAGGGGGGGTTGGGCTGGTGGCCCTTGCCAGTGGTTGGCACTGGGATTCACAGGACCTTTGTAAAAGGACAGCCAGTGTACTGGACCCAGAGATGCAGCAGGAGAGGGAAAAGCAAATGCCGTGGTCCATAGGGATCCTGGGCCCGGGATAAAGGCGAACATATGGCAGCTGTGGCCAGAGAGAGATACGAGGCTCTCAAGGAGCCTGGGTCTCTGGCTTATGAGTCTGGTAGCTTTAGATCTAGAAGAGAGCTTAGGTAACCTAGCAGAATTCCCCCTTATTTTACAGGAGAGGAAATAAACTCAAAGAGGCAGGTAACTTCCTCAAGGTCACATGTAGTGAAGAGCTGGAGCCAGAGGTTGAAATGTAGTTTTCCTCCAAATCCATGTCTTTTACTGCAAAGCCATTCTGCTCCTCCTCTTTAGACCTCTCTATTCTTGACTCTTCTCCATTCCTGAAGAATACACTGAAGCTTTCTGATATGTTTAAGTATTTAGTCTTAAAAATCACAGTGTGGTGTCATGGGAAGAACATAGATAGCACTGGGGAGTCTGGAGGCTGGGCTCTATTTCTGGCTCTGTCATGAATTTACTGCTTGACCCTGGGAAATCACTTTCTTCTTCTGGGCTTCACTTTTCTCTTTGGTGAGAAAAGAGGCTTGAACCAGATGATCTTGAAGGTCTCTTCCACCATTAACCATTTGGTAGCTCATATGTAGATATTGATAATGACCTGGTCTTTAGTTTGTGTTAGAACGCTGAAGTAGCCTGGGCAGGTGGGTCAAACATAGCTCTGTATGCATGGGACCATATGTGGTCATAGAAAAGGTATGATAAACTGCTCCAGTCTCTTCATTTATGTAGTTTTAATTTTTTTAAGTATCATATTTTCCCAAGTGCTTCTTCCCCTATTGTATCTTCTTCATAGCAACTTTGTGAGATAAATAAGGGGGAGGGGGCAGTGGCATTGTCACAATTTATGATGACTTTAAACAAAACCCTGCTCTGACATCTCAAAGTGGCCTAGTGGCGACTGAGTTTTAGTACATTATACCAGGACAACATAAGCTCTGGCATCACTCACAGTGTTGATTATCAAATCAGAAAGATCTTGGTTCCAATTCTGCCTCAGACATATACCAGCTGAAGGACTGTGGAGAAATCTCTTCACTTTGTTCAGTCTCAATATCCTCAAATGTGAAATGGGAATAATAATTTTTGTGGCACCTTCCAGTTGTGAGGATCATAGGATTATAGATTTTATGTGGGAAGGGACCTCAAAAAGCCATTAAGTCCAACCCCCTCATTTTACACATGAGGAAACTGAGGCTTAGAGAGGTCAAGTGACTTGCCCAAGGTCACACAGGTTAGTAAGTGGCTGAGGCTAGATATGAACCTTGGTCCTCTTGACTTCAAAGGCAGTAGTCATATGGAACTTAGAAATTTTGGCTCTTTTTTGGAGGATTCCAGTTCTGACATATGCCTTTGCCAGGGACTGGTGAAGCACTTGGTATGGCTGCCTCCTAGAGATGGGAAGAGTTTGGGGAGCTTTGAACCCAGTGATTTCTGAAGTGCCCCTTCCCCTAACCCCAGTTTCAAAATTCCATGATTCTACAATTTTATTCTAAGAAATGACCAGCAGGATGCTCTCAGAAAAACCTGGAAAGACATGCATGATCTGATGCAAAGTAAAATGAGCAGATCCAGGAGAACATGGCACACAGTAACAGCAATATTGCATGATGACCAGCTGTGAATGACAACTATTCTCAGCAAGACGTAAATAGATTCCAAAGGATTTAGGATGAAAAATGCTGTCTCCAGAGAAAGAATTGGTTGAGTCTGAATGCATATTGAAGCGTACTTTTAAAATTGTTCTTTATTTTTCTTGGTTTTTTTTTGGGGGGGGGAAGGTCTGTTTTCTTTCACAATATGATTTATATGGAACTATGTTTTATGTAACTGCACATGTATAACATATATCAAATTGCATGCCTTCTCGATGAGGAGGGAGTGGAGGGAAGTTGGAAGGGAATTTGGAACTCAAATTTTTTTTTAAAAAATGAATGTTAAAAATTGTTTTTATATGTAATTGGGGAAAAATAAAATATTAAATACAATTTTGAAAAAAATCTTGCTATTACAAAAAAAAAGATTCCATGATTCTGTATGTTCTGAGTTGGTATTCTTTCCATTTTTCTTTCTGTCTGTGCCTCAAGGCCTCACAACACTCACCTGTATGAAGAAGTGTCAAAGACCTGCTGGCCCATTATCTATTCTCCAAAATACAACATCACGTTCTTGGGCTTGGAGAAGCTCCATCCATTTGATGCTGGGAAATGGGGGAAAGTCATCAATTTTTTGAAAGGTAAAAGCAGGACTTTCTCCCCGACCTCAATAACAGACATGTTCAAAGTAATCCTGTGGCGAGACTATGGGAAATGCTGGTGAAGCTGGTTTTCAGGGATCTTTACCTTTCTTTTCCATTTGTCTTTCCCATATTAAAAAAAAATTCCCCCCATATTTGGAGTATGGTTTTGCACAGCAAGGCAGTTAGGCAGTGAATAGAATGCTGGGCTTGGAGTCAGGAAGACTCCTCTTTGCGAGTTCAAATCCACCCTCAGACACTTACTAGCTGTGTGACCTGTGTGACCCTGGACAAGTCACTTAATTCTGTTTGCTTCAGTCTCTCATTTGTAAAATGAGCTGGAGAAGAAAATGTCAAACCACTCTAGTATCTTTGCCAAGAAAACCCCAAATGAGGTCACAAAAGAGTTAGAAAACAACTGAATAACAAATTTTGCAATAACATTTATTAAATATCTATTGTGCTAGTTTACAGATTTGTACAGTTCACTGTCACCTCCGTCTTCCATCTATTCTGCGTGCTTATTTTTGTACATACCTACTTATTTACATATTGTTTCACCCTTTGGAATTAAGCTCCTTGAGGGTAAAGAAGCTGGATTTTTTTTTTGCATTCCCAGTTATATTCCCAATTTTGCTATTCCCAATAATAGCACAGTGCCTGGCACATGGTAAGTGTTTAATAAATGTTTATTGGTTGACTGAATAGCCAGCACTGTTGCTTGGAATATCCTTCTTCTTTCTAACCACCCATTTAGACCTAACTCAAATGCTATATCCTCAATAATCTTCTCTGATCCTTTTCTTATTGTTGGGAACTTTCCCCTTTAGACTCTGTACAGCACTGTGTTTTGAAATTCTTTAGCTAGAAATTTTGTATTTCCCCCAACACAGTGCTCTGCGCACAGTAGGTACTTAATATTTGTGGCACTGTATTATATCACCTCCCCTGTCCCTCCTGCCTGGCACTGAGAGTGAAAGTGTCTTATTTTTACTGAGTGTAAGACCATCCTCCAGTAGAAGGTAAACTTCTCAAGGGTAAGGGACTATTTATTTTTGTATTCTATCCCCAGTGCCTAACCCAGCATTTGTAGTAGGTGTTTAATAAATATGTTGAATTGAATTGAATCAACAGCCGATGGACCTAGACTTTGGACTTCAATTCATGTGTGTATAATAATAGCTATTTTGAACTAGGGGCAGATTCTGAAGGTCTCAAGGGTATAACCAGTGAGGCTTTAAGCTGGCAAGGCAAGGTCTGATTTTCCCCTGGGATTGACTCTTGGAAGAAATGTGAAGGGTGTGGTTTATCTTGGTTACAGAAGAAAATTTCCTTGCTGATGTCATGATGGTGGAGGCCAGAGAAGCCACTGATGAAGACCTGCGGGTGGTGCACACACAAAGATACTTGAATAGGCTGAAGGTAAGGAGGAATGGAGTCTCTTTGGCCAGGCCTGTTTGGAATAGGTTCCCAGGCATTAAGTTCTCTTGCTATTTGCTGTGTATTCTCTCTTAACTTTCTTCTCCATATCCTCATTGGTTTCCCAATCAGGGTAAGAGATGGTTTGGAGGCCTGGAGCCCTCTACAACTGGAGCAGTCCTTTCCTTCAGTGTCTGGGGTGTTGAGACACCATACCTATTTACTTTGGATTAATGAGGCCAATGTGGAGTTGGTGAATTTTTTGTCTTCCCCCTATTTTATGCTGTCAGCTACTGTTTGGGGTCTGAGTTTAGAAAAGGCAGACGTTGTAGGTTCTCTCATGGGCTCTTGTAAAGGCCCTAAAGAGTCATAGAGAGCCAGAGTCCAGTTGAGATGGAGATGAATGAATGACCAGGTTCATCCCAGGATGTTCATCAGGGTTGCCCTTTCCTCTAGGATAGCCCATTGCAGGAACCCATTTTAAACAGATCACCCTTTAGAAATAACTTGTAAGTTACCAAACAAAACTTTCAGGCAGAGACCTCAGGTTCTTTCCTTCAAAATAAGCAACCTTCCTAGAGTGAGAGCTTCCTTCCCTTTCACCCTCCTTAACTTTCTCTTTGAGCAATCAGCCACCTTTCTCCTATTACACAGACATCTAGGAGTTCTGGTACGAAGTTTCCATAGGTCTATTAACAAGATTAAGTTTAATCCAGCAGGTTTCTGGAGTGGCTACTATGTATAAGGCACGCAGAAGTACCTGACTACGCCCGGCAGTAGTTTGGGACCTTTGCCCAGTAAGGTGTACCGAGGACTAGTGGTAAGGGATTCCTGTTTAGAAGCTAGTGTAAGAGGTGTTTTCAGGGTGTATTATGGGAGTTCATAGATATATAAGGAAGTGGGTAATTAAGAGGGATTGAGTTTCTAGGCCTTTCTCAAATGTATGATTCTTATCTACTATGCTAGACGTCTTCCTCTAGATCTTTGTACATTCCAAGAGTACCAGAGTAGTCTTTGGGCCATCCATTATCCCTCACTCTCACCACATGACTGACCTATCTCTTTCTTATAATCATACATTTCCTGGAAGATATCCTTTATGGCACTTTTTGCATATAAGGTCAACTCATATGTTTATTAAGCATTTGTTACATGTAAGATCGCTTTTAGAAATATGCTGAGTATTTGTCTGCAAAATGCATCTCTTCATTGTCTTTTATATCACCTGAGACTTTAGCTCTTCAGAGATTGTGGTATTCTGAGCTTTGTAATCTTTGCAGCTTGATGGCCAAGAGAATATTTGTATTTAAAAGATGAGTTCTTGCACTAAGGAGCAGCTTGTGATTGTTAAAAGTACCACACTTTCCCATATGTCATCTAGCCTACTTTCCCCCTCCTATTCAGTTCTGGACCCAACATTTTTGTCCTTCTGCAGTATTTGTCTCAGATGTAGACACTGATGGACTAACTGGAATTGTTTAGATAATAGACAATTTTTTTCATCTGTTTAATTCTTCTATGTGGATGAAGTCTATGTCTTTTGAGTAATTACGATTCCCCTTGAGGGGTTCTTGTAATGTTCTGGGACTGGATGACAATCAACCCAATATTATCTGCAAACAGTTGCATTTGAAGGACCTTGCCATTTATAGGAATAGTCTCCTCTTCCATTTGAAGCTTGTGTAGGCCATCCTCCATGATAGGATGGACACCTTTGACAATCACTCATCTTTTTTTTTATACTTCATTCAATATTTGTAAGCAGGGGGCCATCAAACAGAGTTAGCTCCATGGTTGGCATTTGCCAAGGACTTTTATATGATATGTGATAACATACACTTGAGAGCCTCCTTGTTAGATAAGGGCCTTTAAGGCTGTGTGTGTGTGTGTGTGTGTGTGTGTGTGTGTGTGTGTGTGTGTGTGCATGCAGATGCATGCTCATGTGCATAGTTGTGTGTAAGTCAACAAACACTAAAGATAGCAGGATATCTTGTTTTCTGTTTGCCTCTCAGAGAATTGGGTGGCCGTAAAGCTGTTTTGTGGTATATTACTACTTTGGAACATCTGCTGATTCTTTTCTCATATTTTCATAAAGGTTATCCTCAGTGTGTTTATAGATTATTTTCATAGTGATTTTTATAAAGGTGAGAATGTAACCATATGAGTTGGTAGTTATCAGGATTCTTTTGGTAGCCTTTTTTGGGTAGCCAAAGGTTCTATGAATTTTTCTATTATTTTGATTTTCTTCCTGTCTCTGAAATATCTTACCAATGGTCCTTTGAGGCTTCCAAGATTGTGTTTCCTCTAGAATGTCTTAAATGCCATTTCAACTTCTTTGTGTAGTCAAGGACTGAGGAGTTAGGATACAAATGGAGTCACCAATGATGATGAAAATAGATCATTATGGAGACATTGGAAGTTTTGTTCCATTTTCTGTTCATTGCCGCACAGCCAGTTCTGCCTCTAAATGCTCTCAGGATGATGTGGTTCAGTTGAGGCTCATGCCAAGCTTTTGAAGACTTGATTTTGCTTCTAGTACTTTTCACTCTTTTATGAGGTGATAACTGCAAGTTATTTTCCATTATTCTTCTTGTTTTATGAATAAGTTTGTATTCTAATTTCTTGTTACCCTTGGCTTCTATATACTATTTGGCAAAGGTATCATATATTTGTTGATTGAGGCAGTTTCTGGGTACCTTTGGCCTCTGCAGTGTGGCAACTACTTTACAATGGCTAAGCTTTTGTAGGAAATGGTGATAATTAGAGTCAAAATCTTTGTTTTTCTTCATTTCCCTTTTTTGGCCCTACCTTATTTGTAGAGGTCAGACAATATGTTCTCAAGGCTGTCTTCTCATCTTTCTCCTTTCTCCTAATTTAATGCTGATTTTGACTGTTCCTTTAACTGATCAGTGGTCTGAAAACACAATGACAGCTGATTCTGCTGTGACTCTCAGAGAGTAGTCATTTTCCTGTCTATTTAGACACAGATTATTTGATTTTTTTTTGTATGTATTTTATTGTTTATTGTTTGTCATGTCCAGGGCCTCCTTATGCTCTTAAAGTATTTATGATATATAGACTTGTGTTTTCAAAGTAGCCTAAAATCCTAAAAATCTAAAAAATCCTAAATCTCTTTCATTTCTGAAAACCTAAGTAATAATTTCTGACATTCTTTTTTCTCCATCTTCTCCTGTGGCCATTAAAGTCACCAAGCATCAAAGTAAATGTTAACTTGATTTAGAGAATTTTCCTCAAGTCCTTCTTATGGAATTTTGCTCTTTTATGCTTTTCAACAGATGTCAATTAATGACATACTTATGTGCATATTGAGCATGATAAGATGAGATGACCAAGTATCCCATGAAATGTTTGTTGAAGCCTTTGGTTTCATAATAAAACCAGCTCTGCCAAATTTTTTGTTTGCCTCCTCAAGAAATTGAGTAGAGCTTCCTTTTATCTTTTAATTTCATTTCTTTTAAGAAAATCATCCATTATCTTCTAACTGTATTCAGGTGGTGGGAGATCCTATGCTCCCAAACAGAATTCTTTTAGGACAAAGACCTTGCCTTCTCCCATTGTCTCCCCCACAACACAGAGGTGTGAATATTCATTCATTCAGTAAGCCCCCATTTTCTACCTTCATCCCTATGGAAGGGATCCAAATAAGACTAAGGACCATTTTGGATTTTTCTTGATATCATGAGTTCCCATGGCCAAAGACTTTGTCACCTACTGCCCGAGCTATTGGTGATAACTCTGTCTGTACTTGGTATATTTATCCTCAGATATCAGACTGCTTTGGGGACAGTTCTCAAATATTTCCCAGCATAGTTGATGCTGCCAGAGTCACTTTCCTGAAATAGCTTTTGACAATCCAGGGCCATTAGCGTGCCATGATAAGGAATTAGAACAGAATTTTGTAGAAGGGAAAGCCTCCTTTCTGGTTTTTATTTGTGTCTGGAAAATGCTGCTTGTATTTTCCTGGCACAGATAGAAAAAACTGAGACAATGTGGAACTTCAAAGTTTCTCTAATTTGGAGGCTTGTGTATTTTTAAAAATGATAATAATTTGACCAAAATTATTTTTTTAAATAAGCGTCCTAGGGTCCATTGATAGTAGTTCAGGGTCAGGCAATGATATTGAAATAGTAATGACATGTAGTAGGTGTGTGTGTGTGACTTTTCTGATAATAGACCTTAACTTGTTGGATTAGGTAGGAGGAACATTCCTGTAAGTCATCATATCAGTCAGCAAGTCTTTATTGAGTAATCCTGTTCTGCAGGTTCTAGTTCACTTCAGCTCACTAGAAAATACTTTGTATATATTTTTTATTTATTTTTCCATGCTGTGACCCTTCCCCAATAGAATGTAAGCTTCTTGAGAGCAGAGACTAATTTTTGTCTTTTTATCTGTAGTATCTAGCACAGTACCTGGCACATAGCAGGCACTTCATAAAGGCTTAATGAATGAATGAATGTTTACACCTCTGTGTTGCAGGGGAGACAGTTGGAGAAGACAAGGTCTTTGTCCTAAAAGAATTCGGTTTGGGAGCATGGGATCTCAACCCACCACCATCTGAATACAGTTAGAGGACAATGGATGATAGTAGCTTTAACTGCTGATGGAAGGGAAGAAGGTTGAGGAGGAGGAGGAGGAGGAGGAGGAGGAGGAGGAGAGAAGTGAGGTAGAAATGGAAGGGGATTAAAAGTGTTTCTCATCCCTTGGCCAATTAATAAAAATTGATCTTCCACTCTTCTCTTTCCTCTTCTGTGTCCTCTACCCTCTTGCTCCTCAAGGGTCTTTCCTTCATTTCCCTCCTGTATAATTATCTACCTGGGTGGTATCCAAGACTCCAGATCTTTGAAACCTTAAGTCAAAACTTCTAGTCTTGTGTCCAGTCCCCTTATGGTCATGATTTCTACTAGAACTAATCTGAAAAATTCTTCTGTTGCCAAAGTACTACTACTTTACACAAAGTTGCTAATAATAACCTACTAATAATATTTAATATAAAGTGGCTAATAATAGCTTGGTTCATTACCCTTAATATTTGTTCTTTAACAGGGAGTTTTGCTACCTTAACCCAAAGGTGGGAACTATATCAGCTGGGTCTGGAGATAGATCTCTGGGGGATGAGGAGCAGGGGTACATTTAGGTCTTCTCATCAATCAACAGCATTTATTAAGTCCTACTGTGTGCCAGGCACTGTGCTATGGTCTGGGAGTGCAAATAGAAAGAATAAAACATTCCCTACTCTCAAGGAACTTCCATTCCATTGGAGGAGACAACAGGCACATAAAGAAATATATGCAGAGTAAATATAAAGACAAAAAGTCTAAATATGTACAAGGTAGTTTGGAAGAGAGGAAACTTCGTGAAGCTGAAAGGCTTCATGTAGAAGCTAGTTTTCGAACTGTGTCTTGAAAGAAGAGAGAGATGCATTGAGGCAGAGGTGAAGGAGGAGTGCATTCCAGGCATGGAGGTAGGAGATTGAGGGCTGTATAAGAGGAGCAGAGCTTTGTTGTCAGTTTTGTTGTATTCTAGAGTTTTGTTGTTGTTGAGTTGTGTTTTGTTGTTGAGTTGTGTTTTAGTCCTGTTCAATTCTTTGTGATTCCATTTGGGGTTTTCTTGGCAAAGATACTGGAGTGGTTTGCCATTCCCTTCTCCAGCTTATTTGACAGAAGAGGAAATTGAGGCAAACAGGGTTAAATGACTTACAGCTGGTAAGTCTGAGGCTGGATTTGAACTCACAAAGAGGAGTTTTCCTGACTCCAGTCTTGGTGCTCTATCCACTGGGCCCACCTAGCTGCCTATCCTAAAGTTTAGAGGGGGAGAAATATAGAGCGAGGCTAGAAAGACAGTTGGGACCAGATCGTGAAAGGCTTTAAAGGTTAAACCGAAGAGTTTATGTTGTATTCTAGGCTCAACAAATAGCCACTGGCATTTATTGACTAGAGGTGTTATGTAGTTGGATCTCCATTTAAGGAAAGTCCTTTCGGCATCCGTGGCATCAATGGATGTGAGTGAGGAGAGACTTGAGTCAGGGAGAAAAATTAGGAAGCCTTTGCAATAATCTAGATGAAGGGTAATGAGGATCTACTTAAGCTCTGTCTGCCTTAGTTTCCTCTTCTGTATAATGGGGGCAATATTAGTACCTCCCTGTCAAGGTTGGGAGGATAAAATGATATTATACTTATAAAGTGCTTTTGCAAAGCTTAAGTACGATATAAATATTAGTCATTATTTTGTTGTTGTTGCTGCTGTCATTATAGTGATGGCTGTGTGAATAGAGAAAAGAGGTTAGATGTGACATGTTTTTGGAGGGAGAAATGGCAAGATTTGATGATTGACTGGCTACACGGGTGAGGGAGAGTGAGGATGGTGCCAGGGTTATAAATCTGAGAAACTAGAAGAAAGATGGGAATTAGAGGAAAGATAATGAGCTTTACATTTATTTCATGTTGGGTTTGAGATGCCTCTGGAACATCCAGCTTGAAGTGGTCCGAAAGACAGTTGGTAATGCTAGCCAGCATTTCAAGCATAAGAGAATGATCTTAGAGGTATAGATCTGTGAGTCATCTGGACTAAAATGATAATTATCCCCATGAGAGCTGAAGGTATTACCAAGAGAGTTTAGAGAGAGAAGAAAAGAGAGCCCAGGATAGAGGCTTGGAAAATAGAACTCAGAGGTGGGGGGTGGGAGGGCATGACATAGATAATGAATCAGCAAAAGGAGTCTGAGAAGGATGAGTTGGACAGATAGGAGGATAATCAGGAGACAGAGCTGCCATGAAAACCCAGAGAGGAAAGAGGATGAGAAGAAAAGGGGTCAGTAGTGTCACAGGCAGCAGACGGACCAAGTAGAAAGAGGACTGAGTCAGATGTGACATTTAAGAGACCGTTGGGAACTTTGAAGAGAGCTGTTTCAGTTGAGTAATAAGGGTTGGAAGCCAGACTGCAGAGCCTTGAAGAGTGAGTGAAACGTAAGAAAGTGGGGGCCACAAGTGTAGGCAGCTTTTTCTAGAGCTTGACTGAGCGTGGGGGAGGAGAGATATAGGATGATAGCTTGAGGGGATGGTCGGGTCTGTCTAGTGAAGGTTTTTTAAAGATGAGGAGGGGAGGCTTGAGATGTTGAAAGCAGTACATAGCATATGTTTGAACAACTCTGTTTCTAGAGAGGTCTGTCCCTCTTGGGGAGGAAAAGGACTGAACCATTAAGAGTGAGGTAAAGAATTTTATTTGTATTTTGTATTTCCAGTTGAGGGCTTGCTGTGGTCTATTAGCTGACATCCTAGAGAGCTCCAACAACAATTCATGAATATTTGTGAAGTGTCTACTGGGTGTAAAACACAGTTCTAGGTACATTACTCTCCTGAAGAAATGGCCATTTAGATTATCTCCAAATCCTTTAGTGGGGTTAGTGGGTAGGACTCTTTCCTGTCTGGTTTCTTATCCCAGGACCCAGTCTATGCAAAGGGTGGGACTGTATTGGGTTTCACAGAACTTGATTCCCTTCCCCTGGGGAGGGACATAGCCCAAAATAAACCTGAACCTTGTGGAACCCTGAATCCTGTTCCTCCCCTGTGGCTCTACTTCCTCTTTCTTCCTTGTGTCCTGGGGTTTGGTGACTTACCTTTACTATATGTGCATCCCAGACATATGCCTCACTATTGTTCTTTTAAGTCTGAGCTCATTCTTCCCATGGATACTATGTGCATTGAGACAGTGCACCCCACATTTGTGGGGGAGGGAGGATGTTTTGTAGCGACTATCCTTAATATAACATCTTAGTAAATGTCTTTGCTAAGAGCTCCTTGTGTCTCCTGGCTGATTGTTAATGAGAAGTTTTAGAAACACAGCCAGTACAGCTAGGTCCCAACTCTAGATTGCAAATTTGGGGAGGATGCCAGGAGTCCTAAAGGATTTGTGGGGAGTCATTTCCTTTCTGTGGGGTGGAAAAATCAAGACATTGTGGGATAAACTGACAGAGTAAACTAGGCTGTCAACAGGCCTGCTGGCCTGGTCAAGAGTTCATGGCCTCTATTTTCTCTCCCCTCCCCCATCAGAGGCTAGACTAGAGGGACCAACTGAGTTGCATTTCCTAGTTTTAGGAGGAAGGTGTATACATATGTTTGGGAGTGCAGGTAAAAGGAAGAATAGGTAAGACCTAGTTGGATCTTAGCTATGCAGTGGTATTGCTTACAGGCTGGGAGCTTACTGTACCAGTGAGCACAGCAGCCTAGGGAGAGAAACTCTGATTCACATAGGTATGGGGAAAGAGACTGACAATGAATGAATAGCATAGCCCCATTATCACTAACCCTGCCTCCTGCTTCACGATATCTCATCACCCATTCCTTGGTTTGTTTCCCTATTCCTTTTTTTTTTTTTTCTGTAGGCAATGCGGTTAAGTGACTTGCCCAGGGTCACACAGCTAGTTAGTGTCAAGTGTCTAAGGCCAGATTTGAATTCAGGTCCTCCTGATTCCAGGGCCAGTGCTCTATCCATTGTGTAGCAGCTAGCTGACCCCTTATTTATATTAATATCTTCCACCTCCCCCAGACATCCCTACACACACACACACACACACACACACACACACACACACACACACACACACACACACATCTCCCATGGAAATGTTTCATGGCCATTACAGTTTAAAAAAATGTCACCCCTTTCCACCCCGATACATCATAGAGTATTAGAACAAGACCCAGAAGGGACTATGGGAAACAGCTTGGGATAATGGAAAGGGCATTGGATTTAGTGCTCTTCAAATACTATTGCCTCTGCTTATTTGGCAAGGAGCACTTACTTAAATGGGGCAACTAGGTGGCACAGTGGATAGAGCGCCCAGCTTAGAGTCAGGAAGACCAGAGTTCAAATCCAGCCTCAGATACTTACTAGCTGTGTGATCCTGGGCAAGTCATTTACCCTGTTTGCCTCAGTTTCCTCGTCTGTAAAATGAGCTGGAGAAAGAAATGGCAAACGACTCTAGTATCTTTGCCGAGAAAACCCAAAGGGGGTCATGAAGAGTCAGACACAACTGAAACAACTTTACAATGGTTTACTTAAATTTCTTAGACCTCAGTTTCCTTATCTGTAAAATTGGGGGCTTAGACAAGATGGCCCCTGGGGTCCTTTTCTAGCTCTACATCTATGATCCTAAGATTACTGGGAGATCATATTGAGTAGATTGGGTGAGCCAGATTATGCAGGGCCTTAGAAGCTGGGCAGAGGAGTTAGACTTGAAATCCAGAGTCACTGAAGTTTTTTCAGTAGGATAGTAAGCTGATCGATGATGATGAAGAAAGAGAAAAAAATGATGTTTAGGGAAGATTTCCCTGGCAGTAGTGTCTAGGGAAGGTTGGAGGGAAGATGAGGAGACAAGGAGCCTGAGAGGCATGGAACTGATAAGAAAGTGATAGATGGGAGAGACATTCTGAAGAAATCAAATTAGTTTGTGGAATAAGTATATAGGAGGTCCAGGCTTTCATAGAAGTTCGTGAGACTGAGAAAACAGCAGTGCCATGAACAGAAATAGGAAGAATGTGAGGGGGCTTGGTCACTTTCCAGAAGAACAGACAATGAGTGATTTCTCTGGAGACATTTTCAAATGATCTTAGCCATATTTATAAATTATAATAATATTAACACAGCAATACAATGTTTGTATATAACTTTTAACTTTGTGAAAATGCTTTGACACATGTAATTCCAATCACAAAACACTCATAGGACGTAAGCGTGGCAGTGACCATCATCTATTTTTTGTAGATAGGAAACTGAGGCATTAAAAGGTTAACAGGTTTCCCAAGGTCATAGAGCAAGTTAAACTCTCTTGTTTCCATTCATTTTCTCTTCCCTCTTGACTGCAGTGTTAAGACAGTGAAAAGGACCTCACAGTGATGCAATGAGGAGTTGAATTTGTCCATTTGATGGTTTTGGGGAGATGGTTTACCAAATTATAGTTGGGAGAAGATGATGCAGAAAGAGCCTAGAATAGAGGAAGAAGACATCCTGTGTCCTGACCAGGGGTACTATTATCACTGATTCTTTAGAATGTCCGGGCCAGCCTTGACTGATGCTTCTATCAGGACCTCCAAGAAAGGTTGGATCCCCTATATTCCCTTATATTCATTTGATGACCTGAGCCTGGGAAAAGTAGAGAGATACCATCACAAAACAGGTCAAGGCTGGGTCAGTTTATGGACTCCTGAGAACACAGGTCTGTACTGGATCAATCTGGGGACTCTTCTGGGAGGTAAGTATAGGTTAATTTGTGTTACCCCTGGGGGCCAAGTTGATGCCAATCTTAGGACAAATGTAGAGTTCTCCTATTGATCTAGGACCCTCTCTGCCCCTCTGGGCATCTCTTTTCATCTCAGAGCTGGGATGGAGCCAGTTCTGCATAGGAGGGCAAGGAGTATTTAGATAGAGTCTTGTGGAGGAACTCAAGGTAGGTTTTGGATCTGGCAGGATGAGATAGCTGCTGAGTTAGGTCTTTGGCTGAATCTCACTGGCCTCTCATCTATACCCTGCTAGGCACACAACAGATATGTTTTCATGGGCACTGCATGCACATTCACTAGAATATCACCCAGATACAAACATTCATGGACATATACAAACATATACATACATACATACATACTATATACATATACACACATACATATACATATGTGGTATATATATATGTGTGTATGTGTATATGCATATATACATACACACATACATATACATATGTGGTATATATATGTGTGTGTATGTGTATATGCATATATACATACACACACATACACACACACATATATATGTATATATGTGTGTGTGTGTGTGTGTGTGTGTATATATATATATATATATATATATATATATATTTTTTTTTTTTTTTTTACTCCAAACCTCTCCTTTCACCTATCTAGTTATTTCACAATTATTCCCAAGTAAGCAGAGAGAAAGTACTCATTCCATTGCAGGGTAGGGGTGGAGAGCTTCTCCTTTAAAAAGAAAAAGAAAATGAAAATCTCAACTTGAATTCTGAATTATCTGGGGCTTGGTTTATTAAAGGGCCAATTTTTCCAATGAGATCAACTGGTAAGTACATGAAGCTGTTACTCTGTCCCTAGGAGAAGAGGTGTCACCTAAGACTGCAAGAGTTCACCATCTCTTTCTCCCTCTCCCTCTTAGCTACTTTCGATGACTTCCTATTTCACAATATGGACAACTGTGGGGTACAAATGTCTATCCAGGACATTGTAACCCCATGGATTGGAGGCTCTTCATTAGCAATTGATCTTTTAAGTTGTTCAGAGCTGTTGGTGTTTCAGGGTCATTCTCACGAGCTGAAGTCTTTAATGCAGCTTCCATTAAATATATATATTATGAGAGGGTTCAGGATAGCAAATAGGTTGGCCAGACTTGGGGTATTGCAGTCAGCCAATAGAAACACAATGTAGGATGTTTAGAAATATTCATAGCATTCTTAGCTCTGGCTACGTCAGGTTTCTGTTGTTGTTTCCTGGTGGCAGCAACTAGTTTCCTTTGTCGGCCAGTATCTGTGAGATTTCTAGATGGGCCAACTACAGCGCAAACTCATTAAAAATGAAAGGGAAGAGACTGAAGATTAGCTCTTGAAAAAGACCTGCAACTCTTTGGCTGGCAGCCTGGTATTTGGCTGAAATGGTACATGACAAGAATTCCACGTGCAGAGAAAGGAGGAGAAGGTAAGAAGGCTAGGAAAACCTGCCAGGTGAATGAGAATCAGTGTGCACATGTAGAGAGAGCTTAACTTATGTTATTGGCAACCCAAATGTGAAAGTGCAATGACTTTCAATGATTAGTGCTGGCTGACTCTGTTTCTACGTTTCTTAGCAAGTTGCCATAATCTCTGACCTCCCTGATTAAATAACTGCCAATTTGGAAAAATGATATTTCTGCCTTTTCCAGATGTTTGAATGTCTCTTTCTCTTACTTTTCTCCCTCTTTTGGCTGGCCCTCAGAACTGTATCCTGGAGAGCTCTCCGGAGGTATCCCTTTGTTTTAAATTACTGTCTCCTTTCCTCACATCCTCTCCTTTTTGGGGAGGGCAAGTTGAGCAGCTGTCACAATCTCATGCAGGCCATCCTGCTCTGTGTGTGTGTGTGTGTGTGTGTGTGTGTGTGTGTGTGTGTGTGTGTGTATGTGTGTGTGTGTGTGTGTTGTACAGAATTCTGTTGCTGTCCTTCATCTTGTGGGTCTCAGCTTGGCAGCAGTTGGCTTCCCTGGGTTTTTCCCTGCATGGCTGTTTTGTTTGTGATGTGAATTGATGTTGTATTCAGTGCTTAAATAACAATGATAATAGAAGAATAAAAGCCCAATTGATTTTGGGATTTGCCTATGATAGGGCAAGCCTACAGTAGTGATTTTGTTTGGACAGCGACATGCTGTGGTCTTTGGTTGTGAGTTTGCTATACTTATTGCTGTGGGTGATTAGATGTGGGACTGTGGGTTGGGGGGAGTAGGAACTTAAATTTCAGTGTTCTTAAATCCAGAAAAGAGAGGGTAAAAACAGAATGACAGTGAGAGGAAGGAGGATCATTGCAATGAGTCTAGTGATCTCACCTGGACCAAAGCTTTTCCCATAATTTCTTTTGATCCCAAGACCTGGTGAGGAGTGACTGCCTTGATATAAAGACCTAGATGCTATAACAATGAATTCCAGCAAGCCACTACCTGGAATGTAGTGGAATAGGCCATGGTTTGTGATATAAGTTAGGGCTGGGTCACCTAGAACCTGGGTTCCTTAGACTGTTGAACTTTTCTAGAGTTATTGTAGAGAAAGGGTATTGGCAAGTATTGAGTGCATAACCACCTTTAGATACTGGCTTTTTCAGAGTTCTTTTGGAACATCCCAACGGAACCACAGAATCTCAAAATATTTGAAACAGACCCCAGCAGAAATCTAACCTGACCTCTATCCAAATTAAAAAAACCTCATCACAATATACCTGACAAGTGGATCATCTAACTTTTACTTAAAGAAGTCCATCAAGGGGAAACTTTACAACATAACCCAAAATGGTCAACCACCTTTTGCACTGAAGGTCTCCAGTCTCCTCTCCCTTCCTCCCTTCCCTACTTCCCAGGACAGCTCATTCCACTTTGGGTAACTCTGATTGTTAGGAAATTTTCCCTTATATCAGGCCTGAATTTTTCTCTTTGTAATTTCCATCCTTTACTTCTTGTTCTGCCCTTCTAAGCCAAGCACAAGCCTGACCTCTTCAAGGACTTGAAGGTCTAGAAATCCTAGAGGTGGCCTGGTTGGTTCAGTGAGTCCTGACTCCAAACTCCCAGCTTCCCAAAGGCTTTTTCAACCTCAGGCATACACCCTTGCTCCTATCCATAGGTAGCAAAAGTCACCATCGGGAACAGGAACACACCACCTTAGGACAAAAACGAAGAGCCCACATGTTAGGACTAGGAAGCCAGGCAGAAAATTCTGGACTCAAGAAAAAAGATGTCAGGGGCAAAATTTGGGAGAGGATAATGTTGGTAAGAATCGCACTGGGAAGCATGTTCTGCATTTGTTTTTTAAGATTCGGGTTCAATGGAAAGAGCATTGGTTCTAGAGTTAGGTTCAAATTTTGCCTGTGGCACTTACTACCTATGTGTCCTTGGAAAAGTCACTTCCCTTTCTTTGGGTCTCAGTTTCCTCATCAGTAATATGAGGGGGGGGTTAAACTAAATGGTTTCTGAAGACCCTTTCAGCTCAAGGTCCATGATACCTTCCCCTAGCCCCCAGTAACTTGTGCTCTCTAATTTCTTTTCTTTCCCTACCCCATTTATCACCTCCTAAAGCTGTACCTAGGGCAGTTTGTCCATTCCCCCTACTCCTGTCTACTCCTAGCCGTGTACATATATGTATGCTCAAACACAAAATGGATGTCAGGTAGATATGGTACAGGTTTTTCCTGTCTCTCACTGTCCATTGTATTTAATAGAAATCCCACTACCTCAACACCTCTGAATTGAAAAGAACCAAACATGCTCTCAAATGAAACTTTACTAGACCTGATGCTCACAGGTTCCTACAACTACTTACCTTGAGGATATGGCCTTTCTCTAGGGTCCTTTTTTGGATTTCCGACAGAATAAAAACATGTTTGATTGTTGGGTTCTAGTCTCCTAACACTTTGGGCTATACATAGCCTTGTCCCCAGGTGTCTGTTTTTTTGGCTAGATATTCGCTCTTCTGGTGGTTGGCTCAGTTATGGTTTTTAGGGGGATGCTTTGGGGAAGGAGAATAACATCAAAGCTGCAAGGATTAGATGAAAGTACTAGAGAAAATCCCAGTGACCATCTCCTTCTTTTCTGTCCCAAAGGGGATGATGATCAGTTAATCAACAAGCATTGATCAAATACCTATTTTGGGCAGGCACTTATGCAGTGGTCTAGTCTGGTTAAGGTCTGGGGACAGTCACAGGTCATCCTGGATTCTCCTTGGCAGGGCTCATGCTCTGACACATTTGGACGTTTGGCTAGGAACTTTTGGGTGTTGAAGCCATAATGATCAAAAAGTCCGCCTGAGGTCACATCCAGCTTTCTGAAAAACCTGGCTACAAAAGAAATCACATGCTCTCAGGGAATCATAGATACAGAAAGGCGAATTTCCCTACCCAAGGCCTCACAGAGATCAAGCAGAAGACCCAGATTTGAACCCACTGCTTGTGATTCCAAACGCAACCCACTTCCATTAGTCCAACCTATCTTGATTTTGTTTTATGCAGTTTTTCTATTCTGTCATCTCCCTTCTCTGACAGTGCTAGCACAGTGTTATGTGCTTAATGTTTATTCAGTTAAACTCAATTTCTGGCATTCATTCTTTTTTTTTTTTTTTTGCCAAGGATGTGTTGAGAAGACTTGCTTTTCTCCTTAACGTCTAGTTCAGAAGTTGGAGATATTTCCCCAAATATCCAAATCTCTCTTCCCTGTATTAATGTATTATGCATCTTCTCATCACTCATGAATTTATTTCAACCCTGTTTGAAGCCATAGCCAACCTCTTGGGGGTAATGTATTCTCTGAATATTCCCACTCTGCATAGTATTTCTTTTTACTTTAATTCTTTAAGGAGCTGTTATAGTCAGTGGTGTGGGTGTTCTATCCACAACTGCAGGTCACAATCCCACTATAACTTAACAGCTGGTCTTGAAGAGTCACCTTCAGAAGAGGAGAGGAGAGGAGAAAAGAGGAGAAGAGAGGAGAGGAGAGGAGAGGAGAGGAGAGGAGAGGAGAGGAGAGGAGAGGAGAGGAGAGGAGAGGAGAGATGAGATTATTGCAATGCAGCCAACCTACTGATAAGCCTTTGGGAACATAGCTAGACTATTCTTAAGAAAACAGGCCCAGCACTGGGTCTCCAGATCAGAAGATTGTCCCAGAGCTTGTACTCAACAGGCATAGTTTTTGAGAGCTCAGAGTCACTAGCATGCCAAAACAAGGCTTCAAAAGTAGAATTTAATAGGAGATTATTTCCTTTTGTTTATTTTAAAACTACTTTTTTTTTCCATCTTGGGGCCTTCTGGTTTGAATAATTCCTATATCCACTCCTATTCTTCTCCAGCTTGGTCTTTTTCCTCTCTTGGGGTATAGGGTGTGTTCAGGGAAGACTAGAACCTGTGGTGTGAGGGCTTCTGAGCCCTTTTCAGGGTTGCTTTCTACTTTTGGTGTCTACCTTATCCACCTAACTCTTACCTGTTGCTCCAAGAAGCTGTAGCATGAGCAGTGGCCACACCCTGGTAAACCATTTCAGAAGATGGGCTAAACCAAGTTGAGGGTAACTGAGGAGTCTGAAACCCATCGGTGAGTTAGCGAAGTATCTCCCCCCAACGTGTGAAGACTTCCCCTGGTGGAATGGGCAGATGAGAACAATTTGTTCCAAGGGCCATGAAGGCAGCTGAAGCAGGTGCTGTCGAGCCCTTGGAGCTTGGTTAGACATCGAAGATGCCAAGGTCATCCCCTGCATCTTGAGCCATCACCAGTCATTTTGACTCTGTCCTGGCACTGGACTGTGACGACTCTGGAAGAGAGTGAGGCTGATGACTTTGTGTAACTCTGCCTCACTTAAATCAGATTTATATACAAATCAAAAGACATCACCCATACCATTTTACCATTTTTACCTATCTTAAGGTCCTGTGGCAGTGGGCAAGTGATGAAGCAACAGGTGAGGATACATGGGAAGCTGTAGTCACAACCCTGCGTGCAGGTGGCCCAGGCCATTGAGTCATCTTGTACCAGAAGCAGCAGTGGGATTCAGCAACCCCCTTTATGTCTGAGCAGCCTTTTTAAAGGACTGCACTGTTCATCTCCTCCTGTGAGGAAGATGCATTAAAAATTGTCTGCTTACCTAAGCCTGGCCTGTTTACCATGACAGGTGGGGAATCCCACCCCATGGTCAAAATACACACAAAAAAATGTACAAAAACTTCCGCAAAGATGATTCTGCTCACCATAGGTACATGGAATGTGTGCACACTTGTAGAAAAACCAAAGTCCAGTAGACCTGAAAGACAGTTCTTGTTGCAAGAGAATTCAGTGGGTATCGCATCCAAATAGTGCCCTTGAGTGAAACAAGGCTGGCAAATGAAGGCCAGGTCACTGAAGTTAGAGCTAGATACATGTTTTTCTGGAGTGGCTGCAGTGAAGGGGAGCACCATGAATCTGGTGTAGGTTTTGCAATCAAAACTAATCTAGTCAACAAGCTTGTATGCCTACCAAAAGAAATGAATGACAGGTTCATGCCAATGAGATTGCCACTTGCAGGAAAATGCCACACCACCATCATCAGTGCCTATGCTCCCACCATTACGAACCCTGATGAAGTCAAAGAAGTATTCTGTGAAGACCTGGAGACTCTTATCATCAATGTACCAAAAGAAGACAAGCTTATAATTCTGGGTGACTTTAATGCTAGAGTAGGCTCAGACAAGCAGACATGGCAGGAAGTCCTTGGGAGGAATGCAGTTGGAAACAGCAACAGCAATGGTCACTTACTACTCAAGACTTGTGCATCTCATGGCCTTCTCATCACTAACACTGTCTTTCATGTACCTAAAGACAGTAAAACTTTATGGATGCACCCTCACAGCAAACATTGGCATTTAATAGACTATGTGATTGTAATGAGAAGAGATAGACAGTATGGGAGAATGGGAGAATGATACATTCAACATGTGGCTCAGAGACTGGACTGATCATAGACTTATTCTCTCCAAGATAAATATTCTCATTCAACAAAAGAGGCTGCCTCAGGGCAAAATGACTACCAGAAGACTTAATATTAACAGATTAGAACACTTCTCTGAGTGGCAACAGTTTGTTGGTAACTTGGAGGGAAGATTGAGCCAACACATGGTTGGCAACAGTGAAGCAGAAAAGGAGTGGGCAGCTTTCAGAGATTTGGTATACAGCATTGCATTCACTCATCTGGATCAGAACACTCACAAACATCAAGACTGGTTTGACAAAAATGATGGGAAATTCAGAAGCTGCTAAATGAAAAACGAGAACTCCACACGGTTAACCAGCAGGATAATTCATTCATTTCTAAGAAGGCAGCATTTAATTCTGTCAAAAGTAAAGTACAAGTGAAACTTAGAGAGATACAGGATTCTTGCTTCAGTAAGAAGGCAAATGAAATTCATTTTTATGCTGATAGTAACACTCCAGAGCACTTTTAGGATTCCTTAAAGGCTATTTATGGTCCAAAGACATATGGTACATCTCAGTTACTCAGTGCTGATGGAGCCACGTTGATTAGTGATAAGGACACGATTCAGGAGAAATGGGCTGAATATTTCCATCGTGTTCTCAACAGGCAGTCATCAGTCAATGCTGAAGCCATTGACCATTTACCTCAAGTTGAAGTCAATCCCTCTCTAGACAAATTTCCAACTAAAGAAGAGGTTTTATGCCATTAGTCTCCTCTCCTGTGGCAAAGCACCTGGTGCTTATTCTATTCAAGCTGAGATTTATAAGGTGTGTAGGTGGGGGGGGGTCCATTGTTCCTACAAAAGCTGACTAAAATTTTTCATGTTGTATGGCAAGAGGAGGTTATTCCCCAGGAGTTCAAAAACACCTCCATTGTCCATCTCTATAAAGGTAAAGGAACTACATTATCCTGTGACAATCACAATTGTCGGGGGGGGGGTGGTCTCTCTCTTAGTCATTGCTGACAAGATTCTTTCTAGATTCCTCCTTAATATGCTGGTCCTTCATCTGGAAGATGGTCATCCACCTGAGAGCCAGTGTAGCTTCAGAAAGGGCTGAGGAATGGTTGATATGGTGTTTGCTGCCCAATAACTCCAGGAGAAATGCCAGAAGCAGAACAGAGGTCTGTACATAACATTTGTAGATCTGACCAAGGCTTTTGATACCCTCAGTCATGAGGGCTATGGAAAATTGTGTCAAAATGTGGTTGCCCAGAGAAGTTCATCAGTATTGTACATCAATTTCATGATGACATGCTTGCTGGGTTCTGGATAATTGATAATGCTCTTACACTACCCCAGTTACCAAGTGAGTGAAATAAGGCTGTGTGCCTGCTCCCATGCTTTTTAGCATGATGTTTTCAGCCACGTTGTCAAATGCCTTCAATGAGGAAGAACGTGGCATCAAGGTCAGCTACTGCCCTGATGGTAATTTGTTCAACTTGAAAAGGCTGCAAGCTAAGACTAAAATGGAGGGAATGTTGGTACATGTTTCTTTTTGTTTGTTTGCAGATGATTATGCACTTAATGCAGCCTCTGAAGCTGAGATGTAATAAAGTATGGGTCAGTTGTCTGCTGCTTGTGCTAATTTTAGCCTAACAATTAACACCAAGAAAACACAGGCACTCCATCAGCCAGCACCACACCATCCATACATGGAACTATTGGTTACAGCAAATGGAGAAGTTTTGAATATTGTGGTTAAGTTCACTTACCTGGTACACTTTCCAGAGATGTACACATTGATAATGAAGTTGACACATTCATTGCCAGAGCTAGCTTACTGTTTGGGAGGCTCCAAAGGAAAGTGTGGGTATTAGAAGAGGTATTAGATTGCTTACCAAATTGTGTTGACCTCATTGTTGAATGCCTGTGAAACCTGGACAGTATACTAGCGCCATGCCAGGAAACTGAATCACTTCCATTTGAATTGTCTTAGAAAGATTCTGGAGATCACCTGGAAGGATAAGGTACCAGACACTGCCAAGCGTTCAAACTCTACTTCACAGAGCACAACATTGGGCTGGCATGTTGTTCGGATGCCAAATGTACGCTTGCCTAAAAGACTATTTTCAGAGAACTCATACAAGGCGAGCGCTCACGTGGTGTCAGAGAAAATGGTACAAGGATACTCTCACGGTCTCTCTTAAGAACTTTGGGATTGATTGTATGACATGGGACGCACTGGCACAGGACCACCCAGCTTGGTGTGCTGTCATTAGAGAAGGTGCTGTGCCCTATGAGCAAAGCAGAATTGAAGTAGCTCAAAAAAGTAGCCACTCCAGAAGTAGCTTTTGTGAGATGCATACATTTAGAGAATCCACCCCAAATGTTCACGTGGACTATCTGTGCCTGACCTGTGGTAGAGCATTCTGAGCTCTGACCAGCCACAGTTGGACACACTATAACTTAACTCTAACATACTGATGTCATTTTGATCCTCTTTGAAAATGAAGGAAAACGGCCAACCAACACTCATTGTCAGAAATGTTTGCCATTCACAATTTAGGTTACCACTGTTGTACTGCTGATTCCAAAATATACAGCATGTCACAGAAGGCTGTGATTGAGCTATTAAAGCTTAAAACGTCACTAAAACTTTTGAGACACCCTACGTATTTCTGGCCCTTAACTTAAGCTCCTGTATTTTACACTTTTTTATTTGGACATCCTGCTATTATTTGAACCTTTTAATTCATTTCCCCCAAAAACCTTCTAGTATCAGTTTGCCCTTGGCTATTGGCTGTACCAGTAGGCTATCAGCTGTACCACTACCATCCTCCAGATGCATAACTGTAGGCATTGTTGACTCTTCCTCTCTCATTCCCATCTAGTCAATTCAGTGGGTCCTGTCTGGGATTTGTGCATTACTCTCTAGCTCTTTCCAATGTCACCAACCTCCAGACCAGGCCTGAATTACCTCACAACTTCCTACATGATCTCAAAGGTAGTAGAAAACTTAGTGTCCAAGGGATCAGGTTCTTTTTCTGGCTTTGGCACATACTTACCTGTGTGCTCTTGGACTAGTCCCTTAACTTCTCTGGGCCTCAGTCCTTCATCTTTCAGTTAAAATGAGGCATTGGGACTAAATGATTATTAAAGTAAAATCTATGTTTTTTGCAATTTTTGCTTGTCCTTTTTTTCCAATTGAAACTGGTTATTAGATGAATCTTTTCTAAAATATCAGTTCTGTCAAATTTTTCTGATCAAGAATCCATCTATAATGGTGCTGTATTCTTATCACATCAAATTCAAACTTCACTCATCTGGGTTGTTGCCTTTCATACATGGTGTTCATCTCACACAACCTTGTGTGTTGTTGTTCTTGTTGTTGAGTCGTTTTCACAAGTGTCCAACTCTTGGTGACCCCATTTGAGGTTTTCATGGCAAAGATCCTGGAGTGATTTGCCATTTCCTTATCCAGCTCATTTTACAGATGGGGAAACTGAGGCAAACAGGGGTAAGTGACTTGCCCAGGGTCACACAGCTAGTAAGTGTCTAAGGCCAGATTTGAATTCAGGAAGGTAGGTTTTCCTAACTTCAGACCTGGCACCATATCCTCTGCGCCATTACTTTCCAATAGGAGCCTTCTGCTGTGGCCAAGACAGTTTCCTTACTCTCTCTTGAACATGCTAAGTTCATTCTTACCTCTGTATCTTTGCTTATGCTATTCCTCCTGACCATAATGCCTTTCCTTTTTTATCTAATAATTCAGATGCTATGCATCCCTTCAGTCCTACTTACTCCATGAAATCTTTCCAGAGTGACTAACCCCCAACCCATAGTAATGTTTCCTCTCTCATTGAATTCCTTCAATATTTAGGCATAGTTTTTATGTAGTTTCTCTTATGATTAAGATGCTTTAGACTTGTTTTCCAACTATTTCATCAACTGAACTTGATGTTTTTCTATGTGAATTTTAGGTAGAAATTTAAAGGTGGGCAATGTGTCCTTCTACTGCTTCTGTACCCTCCACATATGGTAGTACAAGCATAAGTGACTTCTCAGTGAATTGATTTTGTGACTAAGTTGAGGCTACATGACTCAGTAGAAAGAGGTCTAGGTGGGGAGCCAAGAGCAGTGGGGCCTAATTCAGGCTCCTCCACTACCCAGCTGTGTAACTTTGGCTAAGTCATTTGAGTTCTGTGAGCCTCTGTCTCTTCATCTGTATAATGGGATCCATTCCAACTCCAACATTCCATGACTCTTAAGTTCATCCTTACACTCCAGGTGTGTTTTGGAGGATTGGCAAGATCTCGATCTTAAGAGGCATGGAGTGGTGCTCAAAGAAAACTGGATAGTGGATATGGGAGTCAGAAGACCTGCAGTAGAGTCCTGAGTTTGAGCTGTGTGATCTGAGGCAAGGTATTTAACCTCTCTGGGTCTCCATCTCCTCCTCTTTATAATGAGGAAGTTAGACTAGGTCTCTTAAGTCCTTTTCTAGCTCTAAGTGCTGTGATCTCATGAGTAAAATATCCATCTTTTAGTCTGTCATCAGATGAAACTCTCTCATCCCTGTTTCATTAATGACTGGGACTACAAGTCTCCATACCTTAGGATCCTTGATTTAGAGCTAGAGACACCTTAGAAATGATATTGTCTAACCCTACTCATCTTAGAGAAGAAGAAGCTGAGGCTTGGAGAAGGGAGATGACATTCTGAAGCATTCTCCTGTTCCAGTCCTCCTCTGGCACCTTGTCCTGCCATAGGGATGACCACGAGCTCTAGGAAGATATGTTGTCATAGAGAATGCTCTGGCTGGTCCTACCACATTGTTCTGAAGGCAGGCCTAGTAATCAGCTGGGATTGTTGACTAAGGATCAGCCTAGTGAGGTGTTGAGAGACTCATCAACAGAAGGTCCACCACCAGGTAATGCTTTGTTTTTGACCACAGCAATTCCTGAAGACTGTCTTATGTGGTATGCAGGGGTTGCAATCTGTGTCATTGGAGGAAGTGCTCACTCACAGTGATGAAATCCAGATCTTTTGAAGGGTTGAAGTGAGTATGAATCCTTACCTCTTCCTTTCCATAAGCACCTCATCATGATGTGGACAGAATGGGAGCTACTAAGTTCAGCGCCCAGGACTGGCAATGTTCACCTTTCCCCTGATTTTCTTGGATAAATAATCTATGTCTGTAAGTGTCTGAAGCCAGATTGGAGCTCTGGTCTTCCTGATTTTAGGCCCAGCACTGTCTCACCTAGCTGCTGACCTCAAAGGTTGTCTTATATCCAACACCCTCATTTTACTCGAGGAAGCAGACCCAGAGACATTGAGTGAGTCTCCTGAGGTCACTCAGATTGGGAGGGATAGTGGTGGGAGTTGAACCCAGGTGCTTTGACTCTAAACCCAGTACTGTCTCCATTGTATCACACTGCTTCCCAGTGGTGATGAAATGTGGATAGCGCTCATGCAGCAGGAAGGGGTCTTAGAAATAATTTATTCCAAACCATTTTATAGACCACACTGAGGCTCTGAAAAGGGAAGAGATTTGCCCAAGGCCACATTGCTTATATTATGGAGACTTAGGTTGTCTTAGATCTTGACTGTGATAGCTTTGAACAGTTGGAGAAGGTGATAGCTGGAGGCAAATGGTTAGTAACTGGGCACTCATTTTTGTTAATATAAATAACTATTTATTGAATACTTACTATGAGACATTGTGATAAGCACTAACAAGAAACAAAAAAGGGCTATATCCTTAAGGAGTTGGGGTGGTGGTTAGACAAGTACACAAAGGATTCTAATGCAAAGCTTGATAGAAGGGAATTCAACTGCTCTTTACATCACTGACCATCCTCTTCTTTCAGATATTCTTTCTCCACCTTAACTGCTGGGTTTTTTTTTTTTTTTTTTTTAATGTTTTATTGCTGTTATTTCTTGGGTTCTACAATCTCTCTTTTTATGATCTGATCTACTCCCATGATCATCTCCAAGCCAATGACACCCACGTCTATACACCTAGCCCTTACCTCTCCCCTGAACTCCATTCCTGCACCTCCAAACACTCGCTGGATAGCTCCACTTGAATATCCCTCTGGCATCTCAAACTCAACATATCCCAAATTAAACTCATCCTGAACCTAGCCCTCTTCTAAACCGCCTCTCCCACCATCCTCTCAGTCCCCATTTTTCTCATCTTTTGACCCTTACTCTTTCTCATCCCCTTCCTGAATCAGTTGCCAAGTCCTATCATCCATCCTTTTCTCTACACTCAGATTGCCCTAATTCAGCCCCTCAGCATTCCTTGTGTGGACTATCATAATATCCTCCTAACTGCTCTTGCTTTCTGCTTTCTATCTCTTCTACCTCCAATCCAGCCTTCACAGGGTTGTTGTAATTATCTTCTGAAGGTATAGGTCTGACCATGTCATAAGATCATAGACATAGAACAAGAAGAGACCCATTCATCCAACTCCATTATTTTACAGTTGAGGAAACTGAGGCCGGGGAGGTTAAGTGGTACACCCAAGATCACAAGTTAAGTAGTCATGGTCAAGGCGAAGATTTGAACCTAGGTCCTCTGACTCCAGTGTCAGTCCTTTTTTCACTATGTCATCCCTGCTTTAAAACTTTCATTGACTTCCTATTGCATCTGGGATGAAATAAAAGCTTTTTAGCGTGCTGTTGAAAGCTTTTTCCAGTTTGGCTCTACCCTGACTTTCTAGCCTTGATTTTGTGTTATTCCTTGCCTCTGCTCACTCTGTGTTGCAGCAGAATTGGCCTGCTAGTTATTCTCCAACTTCCCCATGCCATCTTCCCACCTCTGTTTATTCATATGAACAAACCCTCTCTGATGCCTGCAGTCCACTTTCTCCCCTACAACATTCAGAATCCTTCTCTCCCTCTTATCTGAAGCCTTCCCAGTTCTCCATGTCTTCTTCCTCATAAATCTGCTTGGAGGCACTTTATCTTCTCTCTCTTATCCTTTGCACTCTCTCATTTGTATTACACTAGTTTGTGCTGCTCTTGGTAAGCTCCATGAGGGCAGGGGCTTTCTCCATTTTGTTTTTGTATCCCTAATATCTTACATAGTGCCTTGCACTGAGTAGATGTGTGTTTGTTGAATTCAACTAAGTTGAAGGGATAGAGCATATAACAGGAGATCAGAGGAGGAAGAAAGCAAGGCTTCATGAAGGAGGCAGTGTTTGAGCTGGGCACACAGAGAGATATATGGGGGTATGTAGCATAGGTGGAAGGAATAGTAGGATAATAGGTAGGGAAATGAATGCTGCATTCAGCACATGGTCAGTGCAGCGGTCCCGTATGCTGGGAACATAGTCTATTTGTGGGGAAAGTGTGAGTGATAATGTTCAGTCACAAGCAGGGAAGTGTGAACTGGATTCTTATAGACAGTAGGGAGGCATAGAAGATCTTTGAGCAGGAGAGTGGCATGATCAGAATGTTGCTTCATGGTAAAATGAATTCAGCAGCAGGTTTAGAATGTATTGGAAGGGAAGAGATTGGAATAAGGAAGACAAGATTAGGAGGCTATTGTAGCTGTCTAAGTGAGAAGTAATGACATCCTGAGCTGAGATGGGGGAGTGTAAGTGGGGGTGGCATAGGGAAATAAGGGATAGCTATAAGGGATATTTTGAAAATTGAATTTTTAGCATTTGGCCATGTTTAGATGTGGAGAGTAAGGGAGAGGGGGAATAAAAAAAGAAAAGATGACTCCAAGAGTCTGAGACAGAGTGCCTGGCAGGTTGGAGGTCCCATCAGGAAAAATAGGAAAGTCAGGAGGAAAAACAGGTTTGAGGGAGAAGAAGAGTTTGGTTTTAGACCCGGTGAGTCTGAAGTACAAGTAGGGCACCCCAGTGAAGACACCTGGCAGACAGTTAGAAATGTGGGACTGGATGCTAGGAGAGAATCTGGAGCTGGAGAGGGAAACCTGTATTTCTCAGTGGCTTCTCTTGTAGACTCTAGACCTGAGAAGTCCTGTAATGGAGCAGTGATGTAAGCACAGCTAGCAATTAATACCATTAAAGTATCTTGGTAGGTTTGTTTTTTTCAATTAAGCTGATGTCTTTGGCTGGTCTTAGACTGAGTATATTATCAGCTTTGGTGTGTCTTTGTGAATGTGTGTGTGTGTGTGTGTGTGTGTGTGTGTGTGGTGTGTGTATTCTTACCATGGATGCCCCTGGGTGACCCAAGCACTTCACTTATCCTTGAACCTGATCAACCCCTGACAACCCAACCCAATCCAACACCTGGAAAAAATGAATTGTGCCTTTCTGGGTCATAGTTACTTGAATGGGAAAATAATTTACTCCCTCTCTGCTCCCCAGAGCCCCATTTTCCTTGTCTGTGAAACAAGGGACACAAACTCAGTGACCTCGGAAGGTCCATTCCCACTCTGAATCTTCTGTTTTAAAACCTGTCTGAATTCTGTAGTGTCGTGGGAGCTGAGCCCTTCTCAGCTCAGAGCAGAGCCTTGGCCAGATCCAGGCACCCAGAGGTCATTTGGTGAATGCTAGAAATGTATTTCCACCTGGAAATAGCTCATCCATTATCTCCTTTCCCTCATAATGGGCAATCATCTTACCCCACCCTCTGAACCGTGCTATTTCCTAGGAGGCAAACCAGCAAAGAGAAACATTCTTTGGGGATGATTCTTCCCCCATGACAGAGCTGCATTTGGAATCAGAAGAGCTGAGTTTGAATGCTGGCTCTGGTACTACCTCTGTGACCTTAAGCAAGTCACAGAAACTCTTGGGGCCTCTGTTTCCTAATTTGTAAAATCGGGGGGTTGGGTTAAATGATCTCAAAGGACCCATGTAACTCTATCTACATCCATGGCCCTATTCCCCGGGAGTGAGGCCATTTGGAAATTTCTTGTAACTATTCCAGAACCTTAGGAGTGCCTCTAGATGGAACCACAGAGCACTGACTGCCTGAGGAATGTAAGTGGACCTCACTTTATGAATTCTGCCATGCCAAATCAGCAGTTACAAACCAGTAAATTGAGGGGAGGGGAGGCATTATTTTCATCCCAAAAGGGTCTATCCTACTTGTAAAGTAAACATTCTGGATGTGGTGTCTTTATGTGGCCAGTTCTTCCAAAGTATTCAAACTATAGTTTGTTTTATAAAAATTCAATTTCCACGCATGCCACTGTGGAGCACTGCTGTTGTAAAACATCCATTGGCAGTCGGCAGAATTTGTGGGCTTCTGGAAGGGCTCCTTCCTCGCTAGAGGATAACCTGAGTCTGGGGAGAAATTAGCTTACAAGGTCTACAGGCATTCATCAAGCACTGAGTATGCTCCTTGTTTCTGTGTCTTCTCCCCCAGTGGTCCTTTGTAGTGGCAACGATCACGGAGATTCCACCAGTCTTCTGTCTTCCTAACTTCGTGGTGCAGAGGCATGTTCTAAGGCCTCTAAGGACCCAGACAGGAGGAACCATTATGGTAAGATGAGTCCGTGTTCTCTCTGCCCTCTCGTAGATGGGTGTTGGCTGGGAGCACAGTGGTGAGGAGGAAGATGGTGCTGGAAAGAAGGGACAGATGTCCCTTGATCTTCCCTTTCATTCTCAGCTCCTGGGCTACTTAGGACCAAGCATCCATTCCTTGTTCTTCCAATGCCTGGTATGGAGTCTTGTCCATTCCGTCCTTATCCATGCCATATGTCCACGAGGCATGAAGGCAAATAGCAGTAGCTCGTATTGGGTTGCACCAGCAGGTCTTATCAGATGTGTGAGCCCATTTTTGGCTCATTGGGAAGGGAGGTAGATACCACACAAAAAGTGACTAGAATTTAGGGAATATTGGGACCTGAAAGGTCCTTAATGAGTAAATGACTGTCTTGATTATTGTTCCTATGTAAGAGGAGAACCAAGAGTCCATTATCAATTATTCTAAAGTTGAATGGACTACCTCAGAAGGTAATGAGTTCCTTGTCTCTGGAGGTCTACAACAGGAGGCTGAAGGACAAATTGAGAGTCATGATAGGGATTCCTGCTTTAGGCTTGGGTTGGATTAGATGACCTCAGCAGAGAGACTCAGAGGTAGCTGTGGTACACAGGAAAGTCCTTGGAGTCAGAGAGCCTAAGCTTCTATCCCACCTCTGGCACTTGTGACTTTGGGCAGATCCCTGAACCTCTCTCAGTCTCAGTTTCCTCTCCTATAACAGAAAGGGGCCAAGCTAAATTTCCTTTGAGGTCCTTTCCAGTCTATATCTGAGAGCCTATGAGCCATTCTGGCCCAGAGATTCTAGAATTGTGAAATTCTACGTATGGATGATTCCCTTCCATCTTTGAGTTTGTGGCCATCTCTGAAGGTATCTTGGATACCTGAGAGGGCAGTGAGGGATGGGCAGGGTGTGTGTGCTTTTGGACTGGATGAATTTGTCACACCCTTGTTGAACACCTACTCTCTGCTCAGACTTGTGTTGAAGTCTAGGGGAAGATGCATTGCTCCTTCTCAAAGAACTTTTAGAGGGGAGATAAGGTAAATCTGCAAGAAATGATCAGGGAACAAGTTAAAGCTCTATGTGGCACAAGCTGATTAATCATGACAACTATAATACTAACAATTCCCTTAAAAGGGAAGCAAATCCTTTTCATCTCTTTCATCCCATGGAACCCTCTCAACAGCCTTGTGAGGTAGGTCCATGAGACCATAGATGTAGAGCTGGAAGGATCTTCGAGGTCATCTAGTCCAATCCCCTCCTTTTGCTGATAGGGATACTGAGGCCCAAAGAAGTCCTGTGACTTTCCCAAGTTCATATATGGAGTAAGTATAAGAGCTGGGATGTGAACTCAGGTTCATATTCTTCCACTGAACCGTGCTGCATCCCAGGCATTAGGTATTAGTTCTCATTTTTCATGAGGCCCAAAGATGGGGAAGGACTTTCCAAAGGTCACACAGTTGGTTCATGGAAGAGCTACGATTAGAACCCAGGTCTCAGGGCAGCTAGGTGGCACAGTGGATAGAGCACTGACCATGGATTCAGGAGAACCTGAGTTCAAATCCAGCCTCAGACACATAACACTTACTAGCTGTGTGACCCTGGACAAGTCACTTAACCCCATTGCCTAGCCAAAAAGAAAAATGAAAAAGAAAAAAATAACCCAAGTCTCTTTACTCCCAACCCAGGGCTGTTTTCAATAGATTATGCTTCCTTTCCTCAGGATCCCCAAGCTGTTATAGCTGGTCCTTCCTCCATCCTGTCTTTGGTTGGCAGCCTTGAGCCAGCACAGTTCATTAATAATACACCCTTCATGAAATATGGATGGCCAGCTTCCCCAGGAAGCGTGTATACTACATTCTTCACACCCGAGAAAGCTCCCTTTGGGCATGCCAGCTTGAGGAAGGTGATCCCCAAGGCCAAGACTAAGACGTGGGGCATACAATATTAATATGAAGGTGACATAGATAATATGTTGGGTGGCAGAATCAAGATGCAGTAGACAGATAATGTAGTGTAATAGAAAAAATGAGGGATTTGGAATCCACAGACCTGGGTTCAAATCCAGACTTCTGTGACGACCACTTTGACCTTTGGCTTCAGAGACTCCATTTTCTCACTATCACTGAGGGGATTGAATAATGTGATCTTGGTTTTCCCTTCTGACTCCAGAGCCTAACATCCTAAGTTATTAAATATCTGAGATCAGCTTTAAAACAGTGCCCAATACTTTGGCTCAGACCAGACTCCTGAGCCAACGTGCTGGCACAGGCCTGGGGATCTTATTAAATTCCTGAATGTCCTTCCAAACCCATTTCCTATAATGGACCTCAAAAATGCCCTGGCCAAATGGGATTCTCTCCCCATTCTATGCTTTCCTAGAATTTTCTTTACAAGCCCCTCATTAGACTTATCATCGTCTACCTTGTGTTTTGGTTATTATATACATGCCTTATCTCCCCCTACTAGACTGTAAGCCCTTTTGGGGTGGGGACAATGTTTTATATAGCTTTTTGTCTCTCATGGGGTTCAGCACAGGCCCTTGTACTGGTAGGTCTTCAGTTAATATCCATTTAGTTGAATCAGAAAACGGTTATATGGTTCTCGGATTAGAAACGTTCAGTAGATTTATCGTAAGGGAAGAGGGAATGGGGCAATGCCCAGTAGAGACAGTTACTGGTGGGCAGGCGTTTCTAACTCTTTTAAGGGCTGGGAATGAGCAGTGTTGTCCTCTTCCTTTGGCTGACCTGACGTTCCCTTTCCCCCACACCACCTCCCAACAATGCCGTAAGAGCTTACCTTTATGATAGGGCTTCATGGCTTTCAGAGTGCTTTCTTCTCAGTAATCCTGTGAGGAAGGCAATGCAAGATGGAAAAATGAGGCTCACGAGAGCAAAGTTGATTTGCCCCCAATGTACAGCTAATCAGTAGTAGAGCTGGGTTTGGAAGCCAGATCTTGTGACTCCAAATCCAGAACTCCTTCCAGGCCTCTCCTCTTTTTCTGCACCATTGCTCTGTGACCAACTGGCCGAGAATGTTGCCCAGGAGGCTTAGGGCTTCACCACTTCTGGATTGTTGGGTAGAGGAGAATAGGCCCCTTGCAAACCTGAAAAAATGCCTTGGTGTTCATTCTCTCTCTGTGCTTGTTCCCAAAGGCTGGGAAACTGGCTATTGAACGAGGCTGGGCCATCAACATAGGTAAGTACAACAGGGAATTCAATCTGGAAGAGCCTTGGTGTGTGTGTGTGTGTGTGTGTGTGTGTGTGTGTGTGTGTGTGTGTGTGTGTGTGTGTCCCTGTCCCTCATTCTTCAGCCTGAGTACTCCCAGTTGACTTTTAGGAGATGGACCCTTGAGAGGTTCAGATTTGTTTGGACCCTTTGTTGGGTTTATTTATTTATTTTCTTACAAAATTTTTTTACAAAAATCCACAGAATTTATTTTTACAAAATCCACAGTATCCTAGTACTAGAGGTGACCTTCTCATTTTATAGTTGAGGAAACAGGCGCAGAGAGGTGGAGGTCACACAGACCCAGGAATCAAGCTGGGGTCCTCTGACTCCTTCACCTAGGCTTCTTTCCCTTGCAGCTCTTTCTCATAAATGGTATTGTTCCTCAAACTCTCAAGGATAAGCCTTGTCAAGCTAGGGTTGGCTTCATGTGTGGGAAGAATGAGCCACCACCTAAGTGGTATAATTTGTGGTGCCCAGCAAGATCCCTCTGCCCAAAGGAATCTCCCTGACTGGTTTGTCATGAAGTCTAAAATGGCACCCCTTGGTGTCATTTCTTAAAAGCTTTCTGGAACTTGGATCATCCCAAGGTTATGCATAGGTAGGAGGTAGGAGGACACACATACACACACACACACACACACACACACACACACACACACACACACACACACCCCATGCCCACAGAGAGGTGGAGAAGGATGAAGCTCTTTCCTTCTTAGACTTGAAACCACGGTATTTTTCTGGTCTGTTAAGAAAGCCCCTCCTGTTCTGTTGAGGGTCCTTAGTGCCATCCTCATCTCACTTACACTCAAGTCCACATGGCTCATCTCTTGCCAAGTGTCTCATCATGCCAACCTTCGCCACATCTGTGTCTGTGCCCCCCACCCTGCTGTAGGCCCTCATCCCCTCATGGCTGACCTCTGTAATAGTTACAGCAGCCTGCCGGTTGGTCTCTGCTTCAGTCTGGCTTCCCTCTAATCCATCCTTCCCCTAGCTGCCAAAAAGGTTTTCCTAAAGTGGAGGTTTGACCGTATCACCTTCTTCCTGCTCCTATTCAATAAACTGAAATGGTTCTCTATTACTTCTAGGTTCAAATATAGAATGTAAATATAAAATTTGATTTTTAAAGCCCTTCCCAGTTTGTCCCCCTCCTATCCTTTGAATTTTCTCACACTTTCCTCCCCTTCACGTACTGAACAATTCAGCTACACTGATGATCTACATGTACATATGACTCCCGTGCTTTTCACTGGCTGCCCCCATACCTGGAACACACCCCTTCCTGCCCTCCAACTCCTCACTTCCTTCAAGACTCATCTCAAATCTCACCTTTTGTAGGAGCTCTTTCCCAGCCTTCACCCCTCCTCTCATGTCTTCGTTCTGACATGACCTTCCATTTATATAGTATATATCTTGTATGTAAGTAGTTATTTTCATGTATCTACAATGCTTATTAGTATACTGCCTGGCATATTAAGTAACCACTTAAGAAATGCCTAATGATTGTCTGGCTTCTGGAAGAGTAGACTTAAGGGAGGCTGGGGAAGCCATGCCAGCTCCAGAGGGGCAGATGATGAAGGCGGTTGCCAAGGATGCGCTTGGTGGCAGCTGTCACGGGGGAAGCCTGCTCTTGTCATCAGCTCCATCACTCCAGCAAAAGTGGACATTCCAGCCTGCGAAGCTGGTGGTAGCTCTGGTGATCTGGTCTGGAACTGGCACTGACCTCTTGTTTTAATCCCATTGCTGGGTCAGGTCTTCACCACAGGGAAGCTGTATTGATCTGTTGTCACTAACTTATTTGAAATTTCTTTCCAGAGGAGACTGAAACTCCTGTCCCTTCTTACTCGGACATTAGGATGGCGGATGAAGATGAATTGTGGGGGCAGGCTAAGCTAATTAATTAATATCATGTCTTGATTAATATCATGCATCCCTTAGGCTTCTCTTGTCTTTGCTTCTCAAGAATTGCAATTATATTTGTTGACTGGATGACTCTGTTGTCATCAACAGAGAGGGACCCTGGAAAATGTTAGACCCTAACCACATTTCTGAGTGACCTTTACTTGGGAAACTCTGAGCCCCTTCAGGGTTGTGAGGATCTTCCCAAACAAACACTGTCATCAGCTTCTCTCTGGATTTCTTTGCATCCAGGAGAGACACCTCTTCCTCGGACTATCTTAGGTGAATCACTAGAGTAACTAGAAACACATTTTAGGGCCAAAAAGAACCTTTTATTCTACTGAACTCTGAACAAATGTAAAAAGGGACAAAATTAAACAAAAGTGTAGAATTCAGAGCTAGGCTTAATGTGGCAGTATTGCAGTAGAGTTTCAGACTATTAATATAGCATTTATATAGCATTTTAAGGGGTGCATTCCTTTCCACATTATCTTTTTTGATTCATTATCCCAGTTATAGCTGTAAGGTCAGACACTAAAAGAAGTTAAGTGACTTCCCCAGGATCAAACGTAGCTAATAAGTGTCTGAGGCAGGTTTTGAACTCAGGTCTTCTTGACTCCAAGTTTGATACTCTAGCCACAAAACCACTCAGCTCTCCAGTGTCTAGCTTTGTGCTTTGCCTAGGAGATGGAATTCAGAACTGGATCTCAGAGAGCACCTTGTTCATCCCTCTCATTTACAGACATGGAAGTGAGGGCCAGAGAAGGGAGGCCTCATCTCTTCATCATCATGCAGGAAGCAAGTAGAAGAGACTGAGTTTGAACTCACCTCCTCTGACTCCCAGTCAGTGTCTTTTCTGTGTTAACACCTCACATAGTAATGCCAACTAAATCCTTGATGAATGGATGAATAGCTGCTCCTCAACTTGAGAAGCACATATAAGTGTTTCTTCTCCTGCCCTTTTTTCTGTATCTGTATCTTTAAATATCTGGACCCTGGGCAAGTCACTTAACCCTGTTTGCTTCAGTTTCCTCTTCTGTAAAATGAGCTCCAGTATCTTTGCCAAGAAAAGGCCAAATGGGGTCACGTGACATCAGACATAACTGAAAATTACTGAACAACAATAATAACCTTTTTAAAACTTGGCAGGTTGATTAGACATCATCTTTTTGCCCTCCCCCAAAGGTAGAGGAGGTGTTTGATGATTCAATCCATTATTCCATCCTTAAAACCAGGACTACGATAGGTTGTCTTTTGTTGTCCTAAGCATTAGTATTACTATTATTTATAATAATGAAATCAATTTATGTAGCAGTCTTCTGTTATCCTGTTATTATTCTTAATAATGAGCTCAATTCATACAGCAGTCTTTTGTTATCCTGAGCATTCTTCTTCTTCTTAATAATAATGAACTCAATTTATATAGCAGTTACCGGAATGTTTTCCATAAAACATTCTTGTGAGGTTGGTGGTGCAGATATTCCCATTTTACATGTGCAGAAGCTGAGGCTTAGAGAGAGGTGAAGTGAATGTTTCCATAGTGTCCAAGCCTTCACTCACAGTCAGTGCTCTTTGTAAATGGTGAAGCACTATGTAAATATGAAGTAATCATTGTTGTTATTTGCACTGGGCAAAAAAAAAAAAGATGGGGAGGAAGGGAGAAGATTTGGGGCTGGTTGGATTCTTTTTTTTTTTGGCCCTGGCCAGAAAGCTGGGAAGTCAGTGGCTCTGGTCTTTGGGCATGCACAGCTGCCCTTGGAGCTAAGTGGCTTGCGACGCTGCTGTAGAGCAATGAGACCACCAGAGGGTGCACTTTGTCTGCCCATTATTGACCTGATTAGGTACTCGGAGCTTGGGCTGCAAGCTTGACATCTGAGATTCACAGCATCAGAACCTGTGTGAGAATCCTCCTCCTCTACCCTTGTCACAGTGATTGGGTGAAGGAGGCAGACCTGAGCAAATCCTTCTGCCCCCAGCCGCCCACATGTCCCCTGGTCATCCTACTCCAACTATGTTAAGTGCTAGGCTGCCTGTCCTATCAACCACTCAACCAACACCGTTTCTTAAGCACCTGCTGTGTACCAGGCACTGACCTATATACTGTGGATCTCTAAGACTCCAGAGACCAGGATAAAAGAGCCCCTTCTCTTAAGGAGCTTACGTTTAACAGCATTTACATATCTAGGCACAGACAAAATAGATAAAAGGTGGGTTTGGTGAGAAAGGCACTAAAAATCGGTGGGGTAAGGAAAGGTTTCATTTAGAAGGTGGTCATTGCACTGAGTCTTGGAATTCAGATGGAAACTCAGGATTCCAAGAGGTGTTGGTGAGGGGGGAGGGTATTTCAGGTTTGTGGGACAGCTAGTGCAAAGGCAGACAGATGGGAGATGAGAGATGATGGGAGATGGAGTGTCCTGTTTGAGTGACATCCACGAGGGCAGTTTGACTGCATTGTAGAGTGTGTGAAGGGGGCCAGCCTGCCGGAAAGAAGGGCATTTAAGCAAATGTTTTCAGGGCGTCTGCTGTATAATCAGCTTTTTGACCAACTGTGCCACCGAGGATGGAAAAGACATAAGCCCTGCTTTGAAGAGCCTCTCTGTTGGACAGACAAGATCCCAAGACAATGTTGGTGCTGGCTTGCATGATACAGACTCTGTATATGGTGGGAGGCAGAGGAAGAGAGAGCTCAGTGGGTGCTGGAGTAGTCAGAAAATGCCTTATGCAGAAGGCACTGCTTGAGCCAGGCTTTGGAGGATGGGAAACATGTGATGAAGTAACTGATCTGTAATAGGAAGAGATTGGGCTAGGTGATCCCTAAGGCCCCTTGCAGCTTCCAATCAATGCTTCTCTGCCCTCCAACTTGAATGCTTTATTATTTCTGAAATTGGGAATAAGGTGAGTTACCAGGGGTCACTTGGGGACGGGACAAGTGAGGAATAGTGAGCAAAAGGGCTGGTGGTAGAAAATCTAGCATAAGGTGGGAGACTGGCCAGGATGGGGTAGTCTACACCGGGGAACAGCCCAAAGTGAGGATTGTCCCCCCCCCCAGCTTCTGCTAATGCCTCTTCTTCCTCTGACAGCCCCTTCCATTTGTACTATGTATACGTACACACCATATACACATGCATATATGCATACATATTATATATCTGTGTCTATTTATATCTCTGTATCTTGTTTGCACATCGTTATTTGCAAATCATCTCTCCCACTCAGAACGGGAGCTTCTTGAGAGCAGGGACTATTTCTTGCCTTTCTTTGTAACCCCAGTGCTCACCATAGTCCTGGAACATAGTAGGTGCCTAGTCAATGTTTATTGACTGACTGCTAGAATAGCTTAGGGAAACCAGATTACAGCAGGTCATTTGCCATGACCTTATGCAGGTTTTCTTCTTCAGGGACCATTAAGTTCCTGGAAGATTGGAACTTGTCCATGCCTTGTAGAGAGGAGAGGATCTTAGAAAGGGATGAGGAGACTGCAAGAAAGTGAACTAAAATAGACTTTCACCCTTTCTGAGGGCCCTTATCTGAAGCTGAGGTACTAGGGAGTCAGAGCTGGTAGGAGAGGGAGGGATGTGGTCTGACAGGAGGGGACAGGGCACTGAAGGGAAACACCAGTTGAATGGTTTCTTTTCTTGCAGGTGGTGGGTTCCATCACTGCTCCAGTGACAAGGGAGGGGGATTTTGTGTCTATGCTGATATTACACTCTCTATCAAGGTACGACCTATGGTGACGATGCCTTCAAGTAAAAGACACATGGGAGGTAGACCATCTGGATCACAGGACTTGGAACTAAAAAGGACCTTAGAGGTCATCTAGTCCAACGGTGGTCCAGCCAGAACCCAGTACTCTGAGGAGTCAAAGGCCAGCACTCTTTCCATTAAACCACAACAGTGAGCCAGGCCTTAAGAAGTGGTGGACATAAACTGACTGGGAAGATGATGGAGGTGAAGACACAGGAAAGGGGGCCTAAGGCAAATCTGACCCCTCCCCCACAAAAGGGGGAAAAAAAGCCCAGAAAGAATGGATTCTTAATTCTTTGAAACTCTGGGCTTGACCCTAACCCAAGACAGAGAATAAGCCTCTCGGTGAAAAACACTCTCCCTCTTACACTAAGTATAGCCAGAGGCTGAAGAGGGCACCGAACTTAGGATATTAGTCTTCATTGAGACCTGGGGTGGGCCAGAGGGGCAAACGCCTGGTAACTACCACCACCACCAGTCATAATGGTAGCTGGCTTGTGAATATGAAGGGTTTGAAACATTCAACTTTGCATTCTGTCAGTGAACTGTTAGCAGAGGGTCTTTCCCCCAACTGCCCTCTTTCAGCTCCCAAAGGGAAGCCACTGGCAGACAAAATATCTCACTGGAATGAGATGGCCACTTATTTGGAGAGGAAGTTTGAGTCTTAGGTAAGAGCCTTATAAGGCAAGTATGTAATGAAATATAAGAGTTCTCTAAACTACTGGGAATTTTGAACAATCAGTTATTTGCCTGGTGGGTGTTGATTTCTCTGCTTCCCCTTTCTCTCCCTTCTCTCTCCTGAGCAGTTTCTGTTTGATCGAGTAGAAGGAGTCTCAAAAGCCACTATTATTGACCTGGATGCACACCAGGTGGGTCCCCTGTCCTATGTGGGAAGGAAGCCTCAGAATCAGTGTCCTGTCTCAATAGTCCGTGACTCCCCCTGATTCTTCCTCCCAATCAGTGTGCACTATCACGATATTAAAGCCTCCACACAAACACACTCCTACTTACACACCCACACAATATCAGAGGGCATCGGGCTGCCCAGGGATAGATGCTGCTGAATGTCATAAGGGGAGATGGAGGAAGGCTTGGGGTCACCATCTTTGGAAGTCTCTACATACAAGGGAATGTGTGGCGTTCCTTTCTGGCAACAGTCAAAAGCAGTCCTGGGTTAAAAGTACTTACTTGTGCCCTATGCCAATAAAATTGTAGGACCAATCTCTATCCATAATAATAGTGATATGACAATGACAATGGTGTGGATAGCTGCCCCTCTTTGCACAGAGCTTTAGCAGATTACACTCATCATTTCATCTGATTCTCACAACAACCCTGGGAGGTTGGCACTGTGTGCATTTTTGGCATTCTTCATGCTGGCATTGGCATTGCTGGCATGTTAACATTGTCTTCCAGAAGACGATCACTAGTGGTGTGTTTTCCCCTAGGGAAATGGCCATGAGAGGGATTTCATGGACGACAGCCGAGTGTACATCGTGGATATCTATAACCGCAACATTTACCCAGGGGATGGGTTTGCTAAACGTGAGTCTGCTAAATTGTTAGACTGGTGGTCCCGGGGGTGATTTCCTTGTGGATGAGGTGTAAGGCGGCAATGTCAAAATGTCAAAATGTGCTTGAGAAAGAAACCAGTATATATTTTTTAAATTCATAAGTACGAGTGTCCAGGCATCCTCTCCCCTATACCCCATCAAACACATGTACCCAGTTGGGTTGGGTCGTGAGAGATCATTTGTAGGCCAGTTGTCTGGGACTCCAAATTCATTTTCCCATGGCAATAATGATAGAGGGGCCATTCAGGTCCCCTAGAGGCCTGTCTAGCCCATCGTATAAATGAAATACTTGATTTTCCCTGCTGCAGTTACTCATTGTTTATGTGGGAGAATGTGTCTTAGGTTCATCTGGGAATCTGGGAGGTGGGGAACATACTTTCCCCTCCACTGTAGCTGTGTCTTAGAAGAAAATCTCTTTTCTCCATTCCCTGTTCTGGATCATTCCCCTTTCATTTACATGAGTGTATTGTAGGAGAGGAGTATTTATGAGGTGATGTTTACATCTCAGGGACAGTCTGTGTATATCATTCAGCCCTAATTCTTGGATCTTTTATGATATTCTCCAACTCCCTGAAGAGAAGAAGAGAAAGGGAGGACCAGTATCACTTCCTCCACCTCCTTCTTATGTTGTTCCAGACCATCTTTCGGGACAGTGAGCTGGGAGCCATTCCCGGGCCTTCTTCTGGGATCAATTCCAGCTGATACACCTCAGTTTGGTTGTGCTGACTGGGCCTGACTTTCTAGCTTTACCGCCTATGAGTCGATAGGATTTGGAGCTGGGATGGGCCTTAGAGATCCTTCAGTCCCAGCTCCTCACTTTATAGATATGGAAATGAGGAGGAGAGAAGAGGACTTTCCCAGGGTCACATGGTAGTAAGGAACAGAGCTCATACTGGAACCCAGGTCCTTTGACTGAAAATCCAGTGTTCTTTCTGGCATGCTTCAGTTACACATATTATTGTATTTAATCTTCACAACAGCTCTCTGAGGTAGGCGGTACTATTAGCTCCATTTTACAGATGAGGAAACTGAGACAAACAGAAGTTAAGTGATGTGTCCAGGGCCACCCTGCTAGTAAATATCTGAGGAAGGACTTGAACCCAAGTCTTTCTGACTCACAAGTCCACTCTATCCATTATACTAAACTACCTCTCACCCTGATGAGGAAGCTGGTGGCACAGTGAATAGAGTGCTGGGTGTGGAGTCATGAATATCTGAGTTCAAACCTGGCCTCAGACACTTCCTAGCCATGTGACTGTGGGCAAGTCACTTACCCTCTGTTTGCCTCAGTTTTCTCAACTGCAAAATGGGGATCATCATAGCACTTACCTCCCAGGGTTGTCGTGAGGATCAAATGAGATAATATTTGTGTAAAAAGTGCTTTGCACAGAGCCTAATAATTGGTGCTGTGTAAATGCTTATTCCCTTCTCTTCCCTTTCCCCCTACTGCTACTGACACACAGACTATATCAGAGCTAGAATCCAGTCCAAACCCCTAATTTTACAAAGGAAGAAGCTGAGGCCCCCAAAAGTGAATAAATGGCTGAGCTAGATCCCCACCTGCAGACTTACATCCATCTCTCTTCATGGTGCCTCTTTACGGCATCTCCTCACCTTCTCTTCTCTATTAGAGGGCGGGACCCTGAGGGTACGGGCCATAGGCAGGTGAGTTTTGCTGAGCAGAGGGCCAAAGAAAGGTGGGCATGGGTGCCTGGGAATCAGGAGACCCAGGGGGGCACCAGAGAAGGGACGGACTGAAGATACCAAGAGGCTTGAATTGAGGTGGGAGGGGAAGGGTGCCAGAGCTACGACTTTGCTACCTTGATATTTTGCTGCCTGGGGGATGAAAGTGGTGGCAAGACTCAATCCACTGTCATCTCTGCTAGGAGTCCGCACAGTCCAGGCCTCTGCTAAAGCCTCCCCCTAACTTTTAGGTGCCATCAAGCGGAAAGTTGAGCTGGAGTGGGGAACAGGAGATCAAGACTACCTGATGAAGGTGGACGAGCATGTGAAGGGGGCACTGAGTGATCATGAGCCCGATGTGATCATCTACAATGCGGGCACAGACATCCTGGATGGTGACCCTCTGGGAGGGCTCTCTGTGTCTGCCGAGGTGAGTCCAGCTCTCTGGGCTTGGGTTCGAACGACTCTGCTGCCATTTAAAAGCCACCTGGAAATGGAGAGGCTCTGAATGGTCCTTGGATATCAGTCATATCCCCTGAGGATTAGGGGGAAGTTACGGGGCTTAAATGACAGTGGGGAATTCTGGGGTTAAGTTTAAGAAAGAGCTTCCTGCCAGGGAGGGAGGGAGGAATGCATGAATGAATGAATGAATAAGCATTTAATGTGCTGAGCACTGCACTGAATGGTGAGAATACATGTACAAAATTAAAAACAGCACTTCCTCAGGGAGCTTAGATCCTCTGACCACAGTTCAGCCTCCCCTCCACTCAGCTGCCAAAGTGATGACATAGGTCACATACCCCCTACTCAATGCATTCCAGTGGCTCCCTATTCCTTGCTAGATCAAATTTAAAATCTTCTTTTTGGCACTGAAAGCCCTTCGCAACTTGGCTCCTTCCCACCTTTCCTGACTTCTTTTTGAAATATTTTTTTTCTTTTTCTTTTAAGGCAATTGGGGTTAAGTGACTTGCCCAGGGTCACACAGCTAGTAAGTGTCAAGTGTTTGGTCTGAGGCTGGATTTGAACTCAGGTCCTCCTGACTTCAGGGCTGGTACTCTATCCACTGAGCCACCAAGCTGCCCCCTCTCCTGACTTCTTACACATCATTTCCCTCTGTATTCTTGACAATCTGGCCACCTTGGCCTATTTGCTAATGACCCTCTATGTGTTTTCCCTTGCTGTGCCCCACACTTGAAATGTTCTATCTCTTCACCTCTGACTCCTGGCTTCCCTGACCCTGCTGCAAGAACCAGCTCAAATCTCACTTTCTGTAAAAAGCCTCCCTTCTCTAACATGACCCCTACCCCTATACCTTCCCTCTGAGAATACCTTCTCTTAATGCTCTCTTTCTCTATCTATCTATCTATCTATCTATCTATCTATCTATCTATCTATCTAATCTATCTTTTTATTATATATAGTAACATTTTATTACACACACACACACACATATATATATATATATATATATATATATATATATATATATATATATAATATATATATATACACAGAGAGAGAGAGAGAGACACACACACACACACACACACACCTGGGCAGACATAGAGAGACCTCCCAGAGGGTCACCATCTAGGATGTCTCTGCTCACATTGTAGATATATATATACACATACATACACACACATATATAATATACACACACACTCACATATATATGCACACACACATACATACATACATGATTATATATATATATATATATATATATATAATGTATATACATCCTTATTACTACATGTTGTTTCTCCCACTTGTTTCCTTGAGGCCAGGGACTGTCTTTTTTGTTTTCCTGACACTTAGCACATAGCAGGTGCTTAATAAGTGTTGATTGATTGATTATTGACTGACTGACATTTTTATGAAGGAGGGATATTGACAAATTACTGGGATGGTGAATGAAGCTGAGAGGGAGTAAATTGACTCTCTCTAAGGGTAAGTACAAGAGTTGATTTGTTTATGGTTTCAGAACTGAAAAGAGGATGGGGGTAGAGAACATGGTGGCTGGTAAGGAGACAGCCATCAGGTGAAGTGTGGATGGATCTAGGCCTAGATGTAATGAGTGACAGAGGCAACCACACTGATCAGGACAGAAGACCCCAGGGCAGAAATTCATAGGGTGAGAGGGTTGTCATACAGCATTTGGCTTCTGGCCTACGGGACAGTTAGCCAGGAGATCACCAGGGAGTGAAGGGATATGTATTTCATGCTGGAAAGGGCAGGGTGTCCTGGGCCCTGAGGGGATTTGGAATGGAGGGTGGATTCCTAAGGAGCCTGTGGCATGGAGGCTTTGCCCATATGACCATAAATCTTAGAACTTCAACATCATCTCATCTAACTTCTTCTTTTTACCCATGAGAAAAATATGCCAAGAGTTAGGCAAATGTGACCTCAAAGGAACATAGGCTTGAGGGTCTATGGGGGGAGAAGAAGGCCAGAGTTCATGACTAGAACCTCTCCTTAATTGTGACCTAACTATTGCCAAAACAGGCTTTCCCCATCTGTCTAATCTTTCTGGGGCCTTCTCCTGAGTCAAGAGTTCCCTATCCCAGATAATGTCAGATCTTCTCCTGCCCATACCTCTACAGGGCATCATCAAGAGGGATGAGATGGTGTTCCGGGCTGCCCGAAGCCAGAATATACCTATCTTCATGGTGACCTCAGGAGGCTACCAGAAACATACAGCACGGATCATAGCTGATTCCATCCTCAACCTGTACAACCTGGGCCTCATTGACCATTTGGAGGCGATCTGAGCGGCCCAGCACACTGTGTAAATGACTGTGACCACCTAAAAGGCAGCCTTTGCCATCCCTCTCCCAGATAAATTTTGTTTTCTAAAAAGCAGATGCAATAGGCAACACTTTAACCCTAGACTGGTGTCAGGGTCAGCTGCAATACAACAGATCCGGAGCCAGGGCCCTGTAAAATCACTTCATTTATTTATTTATTTATTTTTTACCACTTTCAAGGACAGCAGAGTGGGGGAAGGACCTGTTCTTGCTGATCTGTTTCCATGATCTGTCTTGATCTGGGGGGCTAGCTTTGATCTTGTCTGGCTCCCTGGGGGATGTGGGGGGGTTCTCAACTTTACACTTTCTTCTTCCCCTTCATCTCTTGGCCTAGGGCAACCTCTGTCTGGACGGCAGGATTTATCCTCCAGGGTGACTGCTCCATGGGATGACCCCTCTCTTGTCCGGTGCAGAGAAAGAAGAGATTTTGAGGAGAGGGAATGAGGAAGAGAGCATAGCAGGGCCTTTGACAAGGTCTCCTCCTATGGACAGTGACAGTGGGATAATCTCCTATCTTAGATTTTTGGAAACGTATAGGAAAGGAGAAAGGAAAGGTGTCTGGAGGGAATAGTCAAAGATCAGGGTTGCAGATGAGTTGTGGGTAAGTAGTGAGGAAAGATGTGGAGGTTATGAGGGGCAGGGGCAGTGAGGTGTAGGTAAAAATAGGGCTCTGGTTTTCTCTGAAGCCTGATGGGTAACCAAGAATTAGGAGACCGCTGCTAGTAGTAGAAAAAGACCCTCTCCTACCAGTGATCTCCTTCCCTCTCTACTTTCCCTCTTCCTCCCCACTCCCTTTTTATTCTCCCTATCTGCCTCTTTCCCCGCCCTTCCCACTTTCTCCTTCTTTTCTTCTTATCTCTTCTCTCCTTTTCCCTCTCCCCACCCCAATTTCTGTCCCTGCATCTCTTATGATGGGAGAGGTGAATAAAGTGGGTTTGGGAGTCCTGGGTTTTTGTTTTTAGGAGAGAGGGAGAATGATTGGGATGTTGCCCAGCATGGAGAAGAAGCTAGAGGATGCCAGTTTCCTCTCTGTTGGACAAGCCTCCTTTCTTCTTCTTTTTTTTTTTTTGGTGGGGGGAGCTAGGCAATGGGGTTAGGTGACTTGCCCAGGGTCACACAGCTAGTGAGTGTCATGTCTCTGAGGCTGGATTTGAACTCAGGTCCTCCTGACTCCAGGGCTGGTGCTCTATCCATTGCACCACTTAGCTGCTCTGCAAGCCTCCTTTCTGTGGTTGCAGACCCTGGGACGCTAGAAAAAGAAGGCACACAATCTCAGGACCCCTGGATTTTGTGTCCTGTTTTCAGGGCTAACATAGAGTTCTGACTGTCCATGGGATACCTGCTTGGGCTGGAACTTTCTCTTTCAATCAGGGGACAGTTGATTATTGTGAGGGGGTTGGGCAGTTGGGGACTCTTCTGCCCCAAGCAGAAGGCTGAAATGTGACTCCTACAGGCTTCCTGTTAAAATTGTCAGTGGCAGGCAACAAGGGCATAGGTGATACTAGAGAATGGAAATACTGCAGGCTCAAGTATTTAGTCATAGCAGATGGGTATGAGAGAGAGAGAGAGAGAGAGAGAGAGAGAGAGAGAGAGAGAGAGAGAGAGAGAGAGAGAGAGAGAGAGAGAGAGAGAGAGAGAAGACAGAGACAGAGAGACAGACACAGAGAGACAGACACAGAGAGACAGACACAGAGAGAGAGAGAGAGAGAGAGAGAGAGAGAGAGAGAGAGGCAGAGAAAGACACAGAGAGAGACAGAGAGACAGACATGGAGAGAGAGACAGACAGACACAGAGACAGAGAGACACAGAGAGAGATAAAGAGAGACAGAGGAGACAGAGAGACAGACACACAGAGAGAGAAACAGAGAGACAGAGAGAGAGAGAGAAAGGCAGAGACAGAGAGACAGAGAAAGACACAGAGAGACAGAGAGACAGACATGGAGAGAGAGACAGACAGACAGACACAGAGACAGAGAGACACAGAGAGAGATAAAGAGAGACAGAGGAGACAGAGAGACAGACAGAGAGAGAGAGAAACAGAGAGACAGAGAAAGACACAGAGAGAGACAGACATGGAGAGAGAGACAGATAGACACAGAGACAGAGAGACACAGAGAGATAAAGAGAGACAGAGGAGACAGAGAGACAGACACACAGAGAGAGACACAGAGAGAAACAGAGACAGAGAGAGAGAGGAGACAGAGACAGACAGAAGACAGACAGACAGAGAGACAAAGGAGATGGAGAGACAGACAGACACAGAGACAGAGAGAGACAGAGGAGATAGAGAGACAGACACAGAGACAGAGAGAGACAGAGAAAGACAGGAGACAGAGAGACAGACACAGAGAGAGAGAGACAGACAGAGAGATAGACAGATAGACAGAGAGACAGAGACAGAGAAAGGAGAGACAGAGAGAAAGACAGAGAGAATCAAGTTTGTATGTAAAGGCATTTCTCTTCCAATATTGTGGATGAACTAACCTATCCAAGGTAAGGGGAAAGTTTTGTGGGAAAAGAATGTGCATCGTGTTCATAGAATTGGGGTTTATATCATGGCTAAAAGTCTTCTCTCCAAAGACCTGAAAAAGTGATTCTTGGGTAGGGCCTTATCTTTGGGTGTTTTCCAGATGAGACAGAAGCTCAAGGCTGAGGCAACCATGGACCTCTGATTCCTTCCTCTGAGACACATTTATCGATCATTTATTGAGAAGGGAAAAGGTGTCATGGAGGAGGTTCTTTCCTCCTCTTGGCAAATGTATCCTTTCCCATGTGCCCTGCTGAGCTGTGTGCCTGGGCCTTCATCAAAAAATCTCAGAAAGTTCAGGATAGAAGAGAACTTAGAACATGGAATGTCAGAGCTAGAAGGGACCTTGGAGATTATCCAGTCTAATAGTCATTTTATAGATGGGGAAGCTAAGGTCCAGAGAAAGGAGCCACATGAGCCCAAGGTCCCCTAATCCATTGTCCTTGTTGGGCAGTTACCTGAGGGGGATGAGGAAACCATTACACTGAGACATCTAGAAAAGATGCAACTGGGCAAATCATGTCACTTCCTAGGGCCTAGGTTTCCTCAACTGTCAAAAGAAGAGTTGAACTAGATGGTCTCTGAGATCCATTCCAGCTCCATATTTGGGATCCCATGACCTTCCCTGGATATAGACAGGGCCTTTGAAGTCAGGCTGGTCCTGAGGGGATGCTCAAAGCTATCCCCTGGTAGCCACTCACTGGGGAATTCTCATATTCCAGGCCCTTCCGTAAGGCCTTGATTTTGGGAGCTGGTAAGCATGATTTTACTCAGTGAATGGCCATCGTTTAAATGAAGGAGAGTGCCTGCATTGATTTGAGAGGCTGCCTATCCAAGGGCATGGACCATAGGGCAGTGGAAGGGTCTTTGGCCTGGGAGTCCTGAGATCTGAGCTCTAGCCCCAGCTTGGCCACTCCAGTGACTGTGTGATCTTGGAAAAGTCAATTCCACTCTCTTGACCTCAATTTCCTCTTCTGTAAAAAGATAGGGTTGCAGTAGTCCTTAAATAAGATTCTAGTGTCGCTGCCTGTAGCAGTTAGGAATTTGGAAATCTCTACCACTAACTCACCATGTGACCTTGGGTGACTCACTTAATTCTCTTTCAGCCTCAGTTTCCTCATCTGTCAAATGAGGATAATAATACCTGCCCTGCTTACCTTGCAGGGGTGTCTCAAGAAGCAAATGAAATAGTAATAATATAAAAAAGCACTTTGAAAAGCAAGAAAGCACTATTTAAATGTAAGGTAATATTCTTAATAACATTAATAATGTGGCTACTTTCACGTACTTTCAAGTTCTTTCTGCTTGTGATGATAGGATCCTTTGTGGACAGCTGGCCAGAGGTTCACCTGGCTCTAAGGACTCCTGCTCCCCATCATGCAGGAGGTTGCCTTGGGTACCAACCAGTACCTGCTCTCTCTCCCCTGCTCCTTCACTCCCTCACTCCCCCCTTTGGCCACTTACAATGCACTTTGAGACTTGTTAACTTGTTTTCTAGATTTGTCAGATCCATGGTACTTGATGAGTTTTTGTTATTTTTATAAGATATTTATATAAGGCTAAAATGCAATACTAGTGCCATCTTGTCTTTCATAGGTGGGGGGGGGATTGGCTTTGTGGTTATCTTGTTTCTGTCCTTCTTGGAAATCAGTAAAGTAATTTCAACTGATCTTGGCTGCTTCGTATTATTCTGGGAGGGAATGGTGTTGCCTTTTCCTTCCTGACTCCTGACGCTCAGGATAAGTGGCCCCCAGCTAGATCCTGCTATTCCATAGAGGCCTATGATGTCTGGGCATTCTATTCTCTAAAAGAGGAAAAGTAGACTGCAGACATCCAGATCCTCTGGTTGGAGGAACACTGGAAGGAATGGGAGGGAAGGAGCAGCTGTGCCCCGTTTTGGGCCCTTGGCCTTGCTATTGGCAAAAGCCACCTTGCTAGTGCTACTCTTTGTAGCCCCCAAGCCCACTTGCCTTAGTGCCAGACATTACTGCTGGGTCCCTTAAGTGAGGCCTATCTGTTACTTAAAATTGCAGGGAGTCACAAAAATAGCAGGGGTGAGGAATGGGGGGAGAAGGTGTCCCACCTGAACATGCCCTTGCTATTATTACCAGGGAACTAGCCTTATTGTTAATCTGCATGGCACCATGTTTAAGCCACGTGGTCCTATGTCTAGTAAAAGGTAAGTTCTTTTTTATTTGGCTCTCCAGTACTTTCCAGGCATTGAGGTCATGTTAAATGTTTGCTGACTGATTGGTGTGGTTCCATGTTTAATCTTCACCGTGAAATCAGATTGGCTCCTAGAAAGTAGGAACGACCTTAGAGATAGTCTGTAAAGTAAGGTTAATGTACCTTCCACTTCACTGGGTCGTTATAGGGAGAGGACTTTGTAAACCTTAAAGCCCAATAGAAATGTGAGTTATTACTGTGTGGTGCAGGGCTCTCATTTTGTGGAAGAAACCATTGATCCATGTCTAAATTGTATGGATCCCATGATCCATGGGGATCTTATATCTCAGTCATGTCAGACTCAAATAGAAGGGGATGGGCCACATATTGACTTAGAAAACTACAAATTAACATTATCTATTTTGTATTGTATTTTTATTCATTTTGCCTAAATATTTCCCAATTACATTTCATTCTTATTTGGGCTGCATTCAGCCAGTTTGGGCCAGTTAGCCATAAGCTTGACACCTCTGCTGTATTTTATCCATATTAGTGGGTGTCCCCCACTTCCCAAATGGGAAAATTGAGTGTCTGAGGTTAAATGACTTTATTATAAGCCAATCCTACAACCTCACCACTCCAGCTCACTATACTATTATACTATTATGTTTTTCATGGCTTGCCCAAAGTCATAGCTAACAAGCAGTAGAAGTAAGATTCACATCCAGATCTTCTGATTCAAAGAAGTCTGCACCATTCCTCCCACATGGGCATTTAAAGATCCTCTTTAAAATGAGAGATTTGGATAGGAGTAAATAAATTTATATTCTTCACACTCCCCTTACCTCCACTAATCCAAAAGGTAGGATAACCTTCTATCCCTTCCATCCCTTCCATCCTGAGTTCTAGCTGCCCAAGGGTGTCCACTGGGCATGTTCTGTTGGACTCTCTGGCCTGTGATTGGGGAGTTATTAGAGAGATGAAGTCTGGGTCTCAGAGGGTCAGACTGTATGGGACATGGTGTGTTCTCTGCTTCCCCAAGGTTGGTGCTGAGGACTCTCGGCTGAAAGATGGAGCCAGATATGGCCTGATTTAGGGTGGGGGTTCCATGGAGGGGAAAGGCATTCTTTGTCTCCAGTGATAAATTTTCTGCAAAATCTATCCTGTGTGATTCACTATTGTCAGCCATGAGTCACCATGGCGGGAAGATGAGTTCAGTAACCTGGGAGTTCATGGCACACACAATTTGTCCAGCTGGCCCCTGCTTCAAAGCGAAGGATGAAACTCCCCAATGCTGACAAAACCATTTCCCAGAGTTTATGTGGTGCTGCCTATGGATGAGTACAAGGGCATGTGAAAGGAGTGGAAAATACAATGAAAAAAGGTAGACTGAAGCCAAGTTATAGAGAGCCTTGAACACTAGATTAAGGAGTGTGGGATTTTATTCTGTGAACAAGGAGGAGCCCTTGAATGTTTTTGAGAAGGGGAGTAACGTAACAAGAGTTCTATTTACGAAGACATCTGGAAGGGTGTGTAGGATGAATTGGAAGAAAAGAATCATAGGATTTAGGACCTATGTCCAGCTACACACACACACACACACACACACACACACACACCCATATTATAGAGGAGGAAACTGAGTCACTAGAGAGACTAAGCAACATGTCCAAGGTCAGACAAGTATTTAGTAGCTGAACCAGGATTTCAGCCTAAATCTTCTGCCTCCACGTCCAGTGATAGTTCTGTAATGCTATACTACTGGCAGCAAGGTGGTTCAGTGGACAGAACACTGTACATGGAGTTCAGATTTAGCCTGGACACTTATTCTGAGCTGTGTGACCCTGGACAAGTGACTTTGCCTTTGTTTGCCTCAGTTTCCTCATCTGCAAAATGGGAATAATAATAGCACCTACCTCCTAAGGTGGTTCTGAGGATAAAATGAATTGGGTAATATTTGTAAAAAGAAACATTGCTCTATAAATGGTGACTCTTATCATTGGTGGTGATGCTACGTTTGCAAAAGAAAGACAATGTACGAATGAAGGAGATCAGTTGGTCGGCTACTTGCGATAGTCCAAGAAAGAGGTAATAAGGGCCTGATCTAGAGCATTGGCCATGGAGATGGAAAATACGGAGTGGGCGTCAGAGATGTTGGAGTGGTAGAATCGTCTGCGTTCGCTGTGGGACACAAGGGAAAGAGAAGAGCCCGTGTTTGGTTTTGGCATTTGAGACCTGAGTGACTGGCTCCTTAACAAACATGAGAAGTCAGGAGGAGGGATTGTTTGACCTGAGACAGTACAATGAGTTCATTCGGGACAATGGGTCATTCAAAGCAACGGGCTTGGGTTTTTGTTGTTGTTGCTGAGCATCTAATGTAATCATTAATGTTCACTTAGTGTTTCAAGGTTTAAAAAGCCCTTTGCATATGTCTCACTTGATGCACACAACAGCCCTGATGCAATGTATTTTTTTAAAATCTGGGCCACATGTCTATCACCATAGGGAACTCCCTGTGTGGAACTTTTCTCTGTCCATGCAGATTTATAACTTGTCTGTAACTTCCAGTCTTTGAAAGCTGGCTAGAGGTATTGAGAAGGCATGTGACTCACTATGGTTGCACAGCCAAGTATGCATCAGAGACTGACCTTGAATCCAAGTCTTCTTAACTCCAAGGCTGTTCTTCCATTGGGGTGCGCTGGTGAATGTTTAACAACCGACTCTTGAGGCAGGGGGAAACCAAAAGTACCCACAATATACTTTTAAGTTGAATCTGCATTATTAACATCTTCTCCATCACTCCCTCCAGTCCAGACAATCAACAAAGCCATAAATGAAGTCCTGGCTTGTACCCGGCTTGTACCGATTTTGAAGGTGTAGAGGCTTACACTGAAAATTTAACAATCAGCTCTCCTTCCACGGGTTCAGATGGCTCCAACACACCAAAACACCTCCAACTACTACACACACTGCCTCCGGCATGCTATTGTTATCTTTATTCTGTAGATGAGGAAACTGAAGCTCAGGCAAGCTTGGACACAGGAGCATAGTCACACAGCTAAGAAATGCCACATTGCACATTGAGTGTGATACGAAAAAAACCCAAAATCTCTTGTAGGGGAAAGGGGTTGCCCCTAATCCTGGGAGTAAGGGAAATAACCCAGCACGACAGCTTTTGAGAACTGAAAGAAACGGTCAGTACACTTTTAGTGCTTTTCACAGATGTCAAGTCACTTTGTCTGGGAGCATAAAAATGGATCATTTGTACTTTGGTTTGTTCAGACATGATTGTGTTGGCTATGGGACTGAAGACTGTAATTACAATTTGACTCATTAAATGTGCTTGTGAATGTTTTCCATTTGTTGCAAATGGAGCTCGGCGCTCCTACCCACAAAGGGATCAGGATTCTAAGTGTTCGCCAGTTGCGTGGCGTAGCAAAAACTCGAGACCAGAAGAAGTCATCAGCATTAAAGGGAAATTATTGTGTTCTTTATATCTGGGGTCCCCACAGTGTCAAGTAGATGCAGAAATAACTTGTCTTCAGAAAAGGAGCTGGAGAAAAAAAGAGGGGGCTGGAACTCAAAGAGCATAGCTTTTGCCTCCTGGAGTCTTTATCTAATCGGGGCTCTCACTATCAGCTCTTCCTGCTTTCTTGATGTCACACTTTTATCACCTTCTTGAGCTTCTGAGAACTGAAGGTTTGCTGGGAGAGACAAGTTTCTCTCCCTTTTTGTTTGTTAGTTTATTTCTGGATTTAGTGTGCCTGATTCCAAACAGAGCTTCAATTTCTTTGATTGTGGGCTAAGGACCAAGGGTACTAAAATAGCTAAGAAATATGAGAAGCCAGAGCCGGACAAAGAGGTGTGAGCTCCTTGAGAGCTTTTACCTTTCTTTGTAGCCCAGGCACTCAGCACAGTGCCTGGCACATGGTAGGTGCTTAATAAATGTTTATTGACTGACTACAGGATACCAAGCTGCGTGGCTGGATGCCACACCTTTTGGGTCTTTCCACTGTGGATGAGGATTCTCATTTGGATGTGCATTTTTCTATGGTGCTTCAGCATGAGAAGTGACGTAATAGGGAAAGGAGGACGAGACTTCATAAGAAGACCCGGATTTAAATGCCAGTTCTGCCCCTTACTGGTTATATAAACTTTAGCAGTTCATTTAACTCCTATGAGTTTTGGTTCATTTTTTTCCCTCTGTAAAATTGGGGCATAACATTTGCTCTGTCTACCTCAACAAGGCTAATGTATGAGAAAGTGCTTTCTAAACTGTAAGGTTATATATGGAAATGAAAAAGTCTGATTAGTCACTAATCAAATAATTATTCATATGATTATATTGTGTATAATCCATGGGCAGTATGTCCATTAGCCTGAAAAACATTTATGGAGTTCTTTTCCATCATTTTCCCCTGGATGAATAACTAAAGCTGAATTATGTAAGTATCCTCATTACAAGAAAACTTGATAAGGAATAGGGAAAGAATATATTTTTAAATGAATTTGATCTAACAAAAAACAAGTCATCAATAAAATTTCTTAAAGTAAACCTCATAAGTGGAATTATGAATTTACAGGTGTGGTTAAAGAAGGTAACTCATTCATTAGACAGAAATAAGAACTTCCAAATAAAAAAAATAGATCACATGTTAGATGGTGGCCACTGGTGACACTTTCTGATATTGAAATCCAGCTCTATTCGATGTGATAAATAGCCAGGCAAGGGAGAAAAATGGAAGCAAAGATCTTGGAGCTGTGGCTAAAGAGTTGGAGAGACTTAAGAATTCTTAGTTTAAAGAGGAGTTGGGAAAAGACTCCAAGAATTAGGAGACCTAAGGAAAGTTTGTTGTTGAATCATTTCAGTCATGTCTGACTCTCCATGACCCCATTTGGGGTTTTCTTGGCAAAGATACTGGAGTGGTTTGCCATGGCCTTCTCCAGCTCATTTTACATATGAGGAATTGAGGCAGACAAGCTTAAGTGACTTGCCCAGGGTCATTCAGCCAGTAAGTGTCTGAGGCCAGATTTGAACTGAGGAAGATGATTCTTCTTGACTCCAGCCCCAGTACCAAAAATGAACTGTTAGGTAGGGGCTATAGTTCCCAAATAGGTATGGTATTATATGAATTAATTTGCTTCAGCTGTGGAATCTTCATGGAAAAATGGTTCGGGGTAATCCTGTCTTAAGGACTTAAAAACAATTTATCTTTTTAAAAAAGAAATGTCTTATGAGATAGATTTCTACTTACGATTCCTTGGCTTAATCCTGGCACAACACGGCTGAGCTGACGAGGCCAGCTTAACCATAGATGTCTGCTGATTTTCCCACCTTCCTTTGCGACAGTGTCAGCATAAGAGATCCCTAACCACAGCTGGCTGCTGATTTTCAGTCGTTTGGTGTTGGGTCGCAGCAGGTTTGAATTGGACCAAAAGACATTCAAATGGAAAACATTTTTTTTTTAACAACTAGTCCCTAAGACCTCCAGAAGTAAAACTTTTGAGGTTGGAAATAATGTTAGAAAGAAATAAGACCTTGTTTGGGAAAAACGAATGTGTAAAATGTGGAATGATCCCTGACATCTTGCCAGAGGGGATGATCAAAGGCATATTTCTTTTTGAACTGCTGACTTGTTGTAATGGCTGATTAATAAAGACGCCTGCATCTCTGCATCTTGGAGATTTCATTGCAAATAGTAACTGGGTTAACAGGGTGGAAATTTTTCTGGTTTAAAGCCTTGTAGACAATGATGTTCTGAGGCCAATGTTTTGTAGACTATGAAAAAGGACCTTTCAGAGATCACTTACCTATCTTTCAAGGCTCAACTCAAGTCTCATCTCTTCCATGAAACTCCTAGATGTTTGGTCCAAGGTCAAACCTCTTACTCTTGGCTCCATGGAACTAGTGTTGGTCATGGTGCTAGTGCTAATGGTGATAATTATGGTGGAAACAGCTATGGTAGTGATGACAAGGATAATGATAGTAGAAACAGCTATGGTGATGATGGTGGTTATGTGAAGGCTAATGACAGTAATATTGGTGGGGAATGATGGGGGAGGGAGATAATGATAAAATTGGTGGTGACAGTGAGGATGACCATAGCCAAAGACATTTCGCTGATGAGTATTAACTCTAATTGGAGCCAGCCTTATGTGTAAGTGAACTAGACCAGGATAGGGAACCTGCAGCCTTGAGGCCACATGTGGCCTTCTAGGTCCTCGGGTGTGGCATTTTGACTGAGTCTAATTTTTACAGAACAAATCCTTTTATTAAGGGGATTTGTTCTGTGAAGTTTGGATTCAGTCAAAGAGCTGCACTTGAGGACTTACAAGGCCACATGTGGCCTTGAGGCCATAGGTTCCCCATCCCTGAATTAGACGGTCGCTAGCATGGAAACAAAAATATCTGCCCTATAAAATGATCAAAGTGCGTGACATCCCCACCATTCAAGAATCCTTCCTTTGGTTTAAAGCATTTGTGGGACTATAATACACAATCTAGTCCAATGAATGTTTCCACAACTTCCAACTTATTTCAAGCCATTAGCTGTTAACACTTGAGTGTGAATTAGTTTCTAAGGTAACTTTTTAAAGAAGAAGTTAACTGAGAAGATGATCTGGAGGAAAATAAGCACAGGATTTCATGATTGAAAAGAACCTCAAAGGCTATTTGAAGAAGAATTCCATCATTCCTTGACCTCCTTGTCAAGTGGTCATCCAGTCTCCTCTCCAAAACCTGCAGTGAGGCAGAATCTGCTACTTCTCTGGGAAGCTTCTTCCACTTTGGGATAACATTAACTGTTACGAAGTTTTTGGTTTTCGGTTTTTGGTTTTTCTTCTGACATACATGCAGTATGTACTTCTCTCTAACTTCTACTCTTCTGCCCTCTGCGGTGAGATGGAACAAATCTCATCCTTCCTCCACAAAATAGCCATGCAAATACTTGCAGACATCTGTCACGTTCCCCAGCCTTCTGTTCTCCAAACTAAACATTGGTTACTTCAACCAAATCCATGTAAGATATATTTCTAGGGTCCTCACCATCCTGGCTGCCCTCTGGATACTCGCTTTTCAAAACAAAAAAAACTTCCGAAAATTTGGCACCCAGAATTGAACCCGATAATCTGAAAGTGTTCTCATCAGAGCAGGTAACAGTGGGACTGCCTTCCTGTGGACACTGGCTCCCAATGCAAACTAGGACATTCACTTTATTGAATTCTATGTCATATTGTTGACTCATGTTGAGCTCCCAGCCCACTAGAACCCACAGATCTTTTTCTTGTAGGAAATGTGATCAGAGGACGCACCATCATCCTGTACTTGTGCAATAGCTGCTTTTGAAATCTAGAGTAGGAGTTTCTTTTTATGCTCATTAAGTTTGCTCTTTTTAGATTTGTACTTGTTTGTATATGGCTGTTGAGATCTTACTGGGTCCTGCCTCCTGGATCCAACTTTTTATCTTGTGTTTTTGTATCGTTTACATAGTTGATAGGACAGGTGAGATTTGATTGAGAAAGAAGGAAGGCCTGGGTGAGGTTCTCACAGAAGGATGACTCTGGGTGGTCATTGGGCATTCTTTCTTAGAACTCTGGGGGCTATTGGGCAGGGCTGGGAGAGAAAATCCCTGCTTGCTATTTCTATCCTTTCAAGAGATTAGCCTGTATATCTCCTCCCTTTCACTGTCAGACTCCTAGAAAGAGTCATCTACACTCCTTGTCTCCACTTCCTCACTACCCCACCCATTTCCCACTTCCTTGCAATCTGGCTTCTGAACCCTCTGAACCCACTGATCCCCAGAAACTGCTGTAGTACAGGGAAAAGAGTTCTGATCTCTTACACCACTTTGAACCCTGGCTCTGCCCTGTGACCTGAATTTCTTTGTCTGAAGAATGAGGGGATTGGACTAGATGACCCTTGAGGTCCCTTCCAGCTTTAGATCTGTCATCCTAAAGCTACCAACCATCTATTAACTGCTACATAGCATGGACTTTTCTCATCCTACTTGACTCCTCTGAAAATTCTGATACTGTTTATCACTTCTTCCTGGATGGACTCTCCTTTTCTGGATTATTACAATTCTCTTATCCCCTTAATCAGGGTGTTCCCCAGAAATCTGTCTTCGCTCGTCTGCTCTTTTTTCTCTACACTCTTTCTTGGGGATCTCACCAACTCTCTTGAGGTCAGTTATCATCTCTGTGGACCTGACTCCCTCATCTGTATCTTCAGCCCCAATCTTTCTGCAAAACTAGTCATGCATTATGCTATTTCTGCCAGATGTTTCTTCTTCTATGTCCCATAGGAATCTCAAGCTCAGCATGTCCAAAATAGAATTATTATTGTTTACCACAAGCTGTCGTTTCTCTGAATCTTACTACTTCTTTTTGCGGGGAGGAAGGACCACCATCTTTCACTTCGCTGCCAAAGTGATCTTCCTAAAGTGCAAGTCCAATGGCTCCCTATCACCACCAGGATCAAATAGAAAATCCTCTGTTAAGTGTCCTGCCCCTTCCCACCCCAAACTTCTTACATCTTACTTATCTCCACGTGCTCTGAGATCTAGTGACACTTCTGGCCTCACTGCTGTTCCTGACTCAAGACATTCCATCTGCCAATTCTGAGCACTTTCTTTGACTGGCCCCCATTCCTGGAACTCTCTTCGTCTTCAGCTCTGTCTTCTGGATCCCTTTGTTTCCTTCACGTTCCAGCTAAAATCTCCTCTTCTATAAGAAACCTTTCCCAATCTCCCCTAATGCTTATGCTGTTCCTCTTCTGGTTATCTCCAGTTTATCCTGCACAGATCTTGTTTGTACGTAGTTGTCTGCATGTTGTCTCCCTCACTAGACTATGAGCCCCTTAAGAATAGACACTGTTGGGGCAGCTAGCCCTGGAGTCAGGAGCACCTGAGTTCAAATCTGGCCTCAGACACTTGATACATACTAGCTGTGTGACTCTGGGCAAGTCACTTAATCTCATTTCCTAGCAAAAACCAAAACCAACAACAACAAAAAAAGGAATGGAGATTTTGTTTGCCTTTCTTTGTATTTCCAGGACTTAGCACAGTGCCTGCCACATTAGCATCGTTGCCGTAATCATCATCGCCATCACCACCACCACTGCCATCATCATCATCATCATCATCATCGTCACTAATATATACATAGAGAGAGTGCTTCCTGTGTGCCAGGCACTGTGCTAAGTGCTTTACAATTGTCTGATCCTCGCAACAACCCTGCAAGGTAAGTGCTAGTATTATCTCCATTTTACAGATGAGGAAACTGAGTCAGAGGTTAAGTGACTTGGCCAGGGTCACATAGCTAGTCAGCGTCGCATAGTAAGTGGATACATTTGAACTGTAGTCTTCCCGATTCTAGGCCCAGCACTCATCAACTGCACCTTGACATAGTAGATGCTTGTCGGGTTGTTCAGTCATTTTTCAGTCACGTCCAATTCTTTGTGAGCCCATTTGGGGTGGTCCTGGTAAAGATGCGGAAGTGGTTTGTCATTTCCTTCTCCAGTTCATTTTACAGGTGAGGAAACTGAGGCAAATGAGGTTAAGTAACTTGCCCAGGGTCATATAACTAATAAGTGTCTGAGGCTAAATTTGAACTCGGGATAATGAGTCTTCGTGACTCTAGGCCTGGCACTCTGTCCACTGACCACTGAACCATCTGTGACTCTTCCTTCTCTTTCACACTCGGTCCACATCCAAAGAATAGCTAAATGTTATTGATTCTACTCCCACAATTGCTCTTTTTCTCCCCTCAGGGCCATCAGCAAGTTGGTTCAGTGCAAGGGCTTGGAGTCAGGAAGACCTGCGGATAAATCCCCCCTCAGACACTAGCTGTGTGACTGGAAAGTCACTTAACCTCTGTTTACCTCAGTGTTCTCAACTGTAAAATGGAGATAATAACAGCCATACCTCACAGGGTTGTTGTGAGGATTGAAGGAACAAATATTTGCCCAGCACTTAGCACAGAGCCTGGTATGTAGTCGATGCTACATAAATGCTTATCCCTTTCCCTTTCTATCACACTGTTCCGGGGCCTTATCACTTCTTGCCTAGAACATTGGGGCATCTGCCTAACTGGTCTCCTTGCATTCAGTTTCTCCTTTGCCCAATTCATTCTCTACAAAGCTGCTGAAGGAACATGATTTCTTAAGGCTCAGATCTGATCATGTTACTCCTATAATCAAAGACCTTACATGGCTCCCTTAGGCAAACTCGTTCACCTGGCATCACTTAGCTCATGATTGGCATAATCTCAGCATCCAGTAAGGTCTCAGCAACCTTGGTTGTCCACCTCATTACTACCCTCCACCTCTGTTTGGAGGGTGGGTTCATGACCTCCAAACTCCATTTAAGGAAAACACTCAGCCCAGTCATCCACCTCTTGATAAAATGATCATCTCCATTTCTTCCACTTGCCACTCTTCAGAGCTTTTAGTTAACAGATAGAGTACTGACTCTGGAGGTCCAAATATTGGCCCTATCACTTACAACCTTGATTAGACCACACCAGCCTTGGCACTTAGACCTCTTCAAGACCCTCTTCCCTCTCTGATTGGAGGGCAGAGAAAAGAAGGTCCTGCCAAAACCTCCATTTAGGGAGGGCGCCCAGGCCAGACATTGCTTCCTCTCCTACCTGCCTGCAGGCTGTACTATTTTGAACTTTATCATGCCCCCAACAGGTGCCTCCCTGAGTTCAACTTCCTTTTAGGTGTTGTCTTCTCTCATGGGATTGTAAGCTTCTTGAGGACAGGCACTGCCTTTGTTTCTTGTATTTGTATCCCCAGCACTTAGCACAGTACCTGGCCATATAGTAGGCTCTTAATGTTAATTGACTGATGATTAAATGGCTCCTGGGGTTCTTTCCAGCTCTGAATTTATGGTCCTATGATCCTATATCACTTGTTAAAGGTTAAGTATACAAATCATACAGGGAACAACATTAAACCATCTTCCGTAAATAGACTACATAAATGTCTAACCTGTCATCCAGTTACATAATAATCCCTATTTTATAGCTCAGAACACCTGCCCAAACCAAGCTGAACAAATTTCTCCCACTCACCTTGGGGAGCAGATTTCCAAACAAGCACAGACATCAGTGGGAGGATGGTGTTCTCTTGCATTTCCATCTCCAGATTCATACTACTAGGCCTCCTCATTCCTAAGGGCTCTGGGTTTCTCTTCCCTTCCCCAGCAGCCAAGAATGAAATCCGGAGAGGGAGGTTCATGGCAAAGACCACTGTTAAAGCAAGTTCCATTAAGGCCAACGGCTGTCTCCAATGACAGGTTCCCACAGCAATCAGGAGACTCTGCAGAGTCGAGCCAGGCTTCTTTTGTATTGAAAGTATTTGAAGCTGAAAACAATCCATTAATTCCTAGGGATAAGTCACAGCTGACATGTGTGCCAACAGTGTTAATTGTAGCTTTCAGAGAAAACATTTTTGCAAAATACTCTTGACCTCTTCTATGTGTCCCTTCCGCCTCAGGTTCAGATGTGAGCTAATGACAGAGGGATGGTTTTTAGAGAACATGTCCCACATATTCACTTTGGTAGCTTTGCAGAAAATGGTTTGGAGAAGGGTCAAGCCTGGAGGCAAGGAGGCATTAGTTATTAAGCAATATGAGTAATTAGTAACAAGAGTCTGTTAACTATGGTCCAGGCAAGAAATGATGAAGTCCTGAACTAGGGTGGTGGCCCTCTGAATAGAAGAGCTCTGAGACGAGAGATATTATAGAGGTAGAAATGGGAAGCTTTGGCAGCTGGTTGAATATGTGCAGTAAGGGAGAATGAGGAGTCAAGGACAACATCCAAGCTGCAAACCTACTTTATTCGAAGGGTGGTTGTTCTATCAATAGAAATGGAAGCTGAGCAGAGGGGTAGGTTTGGGAGCAAGGTAATGAATTCTGTTTTAGACATGTTGAGTTTGAGATGTCAATAAGGAGACATTGAGTTCAAAATGTCCTATAAGGCCATTGGTGATTTGGATTTGGAGCTGAAGAGAGACAAAGGCTGAATATATAGATCTGGTAATCATCTGAATAGAAATGATTATTTAACCCAATGGGGCTGATGAACTCACTAAGTGACACAGTGTAGAGAGATCGGGGAAGAGGACCTAAGACAAAGACATGCAGTACACCCACAGTTAAGGGTCATGTTTGAGAGGAGTAACACAAAAATCCAAAGTGGGTCAAGGGTGTCCAATGCTGCAGAGAGGTCAAGAAGGATGAGGATTGAGAAAAACCATCAGATTTGGTAATGAAGGTGAGTCAAGTTGACAAGGATTAATTAAATGCCTATAAGGAGGTTGAGAAGCTAGAAGACTAGAAAAATGGTGGTGCCCTTGACAGAAATTGGTAAATTGGGGGAAAAAAAGTGAGTTTGGAGGAAAGGCAATGTGATTTCAGCCAATCCATAGTTGTTAAACCTTGATATTTACTTTTTCCCATACAAGCAAAAAAATAAAAAATGGGAAGAGGTTAGGATTTACTCCCAGCCTTAGCCTCAGAGCCCCAGACTTAGCCACTATGATGATCAGGGGACAAAGTGCAGGGGATATGTGGGGTGGGGAAGAGGCCAAAATCTGGCTTATTTTGCCTCCATTCAGGGTCTTCCTAGAATGCAATTCAGGTTTAGGTTTCTTTGGAAAAGATAAAGGGGCCTGAAGCTTTCCTGAAAGCATTTAGGTTAACAAGATACCAAATATGGAGTCCCCCACCCCAAAAAAAGGAAAGTATTTGTACTAAAAAATTGGTACCTTTCTTCCTGTCTCTATCCCTGCTCCCCAAGGAAATTATATAGTCCTCCATATTTTTAGTACTACTCTGTCGTGGAGGCTTTCCTGAAATAGTACAGGATTTTGGGTTGATAGAGGTCAGTTGGGCTCATCTGCTAACCATTATGAGAGAGATGGTAACTTTTTTGTTTTTTGTTTTGTTTTATTTTGTTTGTTTTGCTGAGATTTGGGCGTGTTGAAAAACACTGGGAAGTGTCAATGGTTGGAATAGGCTTGCAGTGGAAGATTGGTCTTTTCACTAGGAGAAAAGGCTTTGGCTCACTTGGAGAACCCAGAGAGTCTGATCACTATGGCTCAACTGTGATACAATTTTCTTCTTAACATGTACATAGAGGGAGGAGGGAAGGGGCAGCATCCCCAGTCCAGCAGCATTGCCCCTCTTTATGTCAATTGGGTTTTCAATCAATGAACCAGCCCAGTGACAGGCCTCACTGAGGTTCTCTGATGGTTGTTTTCAGGGGAATGTCTGCTTTCAGAAATAGGTAAAGGGATGGAGATGGCTGGAAAGGGTTTTGAAGGCGCTGTTCTAACACTAGCATCATCGACACCTCCCATCTGGGGGCCCTGAGCTCCAATTAAAACAAGTGCCAACATGTGTAGCATGAAATCTTGGTAACTGATACCACAGCAGCCCAGACAAAGTTATAAAGTGAGGCATGGAGGCTATTTTTCCTAATACTTTAAAAAGTCTTTTGAAATTCCTGGAGCCATCTGGTCCTTATTACACAACAATATAGCTGTCTCTTTAGTTCAAAAAAGAGTGAGCACTTTCATTTTTCATTCTGAAGTGAAGGAATGTACCTTAAACACATAATGGTTGACACTGATTTGGGTCATGGAACCCTTTTCCCTTCCAAAGTTTTCTTCATAATTCATTCACTCACTCGTTCTCTGAACATTTATTCAGCACTTATTGTGTGCAGAATATTGTACTAGATAATGGTGAGGGGTGGGGTGGGGTGGGGATGGAGGTGGGAGGGAGACACAGAATTTAGATAGAGCATGGTCCCTTCTTTCATGGATCTTTACCCTGTAATACAGGAGTAAGATGCAAACCCAGATAATTATGATATATGATGTCATATAACTGCAAAAAGAGGAACAGAACAAAAAGCTAAGTGAGGACTGAGGCAGAAAATTATAACTAATGGGGGAATCAAGGAAGGTGGATCAAGTGGGAGGTGACATTCAATTTGGGCTTTAAAGATTGGAGCATAATTCGGCAGGCAAAGTGGGTAGGAGCATACTCTCCAGACTGCTTGTGTGTAGGAAATTGTAGGCCCAAAGCAGGAAAGCTCAGAGTATGTTTGGGGAGCAAACAAATTAGCTAGAACAAAGATTAGATGAAAAGGACTAGAAAGATTGAGAGATTCTGGTTGTAGAGGGCCTTGAATACCACCTAAAGAAACATGAACTTTTCATAATTCAATCATTCATACATTCAATCAATAAGCATTGATTAAGTTCCTACTATTAGCCAAGCAGTGTAATAGGGGTTGGAGATACAAAAACAAAAGGGAAAAGAGTCAAGATTAGAGCATCCATCCAAAGGGATGCACACGATGGCAGGTGGTGCTGGTAATGAGGGAGAGGGGGAACAAGGGAAAGGAGAGAAACAGTATTGGTGATGGGGCGGGGGAGGAGGAGGGGCAGTAAAAGAGAAGGAAAAAGTCTGGATGTTTTTGCCCACATCTTGGAGGCCCCTACAGACACTCTCCAGTTTTGTGAAAAATAGTAGGCTGTGCACTATGGCTCCATGTAGATCCACAGGAAATGGAAGAGAGAGAAGAAAATGCTACTTTCTGCCCCTTTTCTTCCCCCTCCAGGGCAGTCTTCATATCTAGGACAATAAATGACTTCTGAGGGCTTCTGGGTTTCAGGGCTTCTGTCTTGTGGGCTAGATGTTGCTGTTCCTATCCATTCAATAAAGCCTTAATCAATAAATAAATTACAATTTTATTTAGAGTTTTAATAAAACTTTATTTTTACATATTGTGAATTGCAGAGGAACTGTCCTTAGCATACTGGAGGATGCCCCAGTATACATTGTCCTAGGTTTTCTGCATAGGGGTTGTGAGATGAAAGTCAAACATGTAACCTTAAGGTATGCTCACATTAGGGATTTAGAAGAAAATGGAAAGACAGAGAAAGAGTGCAGAGATGGAAGGAAAATCAAAGTGTAGTTCCTCTGAAGTTCCTCTGATAAATGTTTAATGATTAGCTATCTAGGGGGAAAATGTATGTATAACACATTTTTAAGTTTAATCTGAACTACTGGCATTTTCTCCACCACTTCCTTAAGTCTAGGCAATCAACAAAATAGCTACTCAAGCTCTGATTTTAACATTTGTTGATTTTCGAGATATAAATGCTCACATTAAAAATTCAACAATCGGCTCTCTGAAGCCTGTTCTGATTGGCTTCAGCACACTCCTGCTTTGAAGCCAAGAGTGGACAGCGTCTATAGAAGCATGTGGGCAAGTTTTTAAAAATCTGTAGAAAGGTCAAGGGGAATGAAAGAAGGCCTTTGGATATATGGGTTGGAGGGTCAATGTTAACCTTTGAGAGAGCAGTTTCAGTAGAGGTGGTGGCCAAAACAAAATGAAAGGAATTGTGGAGATAGTAAAGAGGGAGAAAGTAGAGTCTTCAAGTATAGACAACTTTATGAGGAAATTTTACAGTGAAGGAGAAGAGAGAGATGGAATGTGAAATAGCGGAGTTAGAAGGGGCAAGAGGATGGTCTTTTAGGGCTGGGAAAACCTGAGCATATTGGTAGGCAGCAAGGGAAGGACTCAATGAAGAAGGAAAGATCAAAGGTGCTTCTGAAAGAAGAGAGAGTTTCTGGAGCAAGGGCCTGTGGGAGGTAGGAAGGAATGGGATGAAGAGCCCACGCAGAAAAATCTACTTTAGTAAGAAGTAAGAACTGATTTTTCTGTAGTAAAATGGGAAAAGCATTGACCATAGGCATAGAGGGCAGGGTTAAGGTCAGAGGTGAGAGAGGAGAAGGTTAGGAATATGAAACAGGAAGTTTTGAGGAGCTTTGAAAGTCCAGCTGCAGTTATATAATATAAATTGGTAGTGTGTTATTAGCTAATTTCATGATTTTTTCCAATGATGATTGGAAAATTTGGTGGTGGGTACTAATGAGGAATGGAGACTTATAGTCCAGGAATGGTGGAAGGTTGGGGAGCAAAGAATTCTTGAGTATTCTCTAGTTAAACCTTAAAGTGGCTGACTGTGGGATTAAGATGTATCATGGGGGCAGCTCCGGCCCTGAAGTCAGGAAGACCTGAGTTCAAATACGGCCTCAGACCAAACATTTGACACTTACTAGCTGTGTGACCCTGGGCAAGTCACTTAGCCCCAATTGCCAAAAAAAAAAATATGTAGAATGAAAGCAAGTGGCAAGATGTAGCAAGAAGGCAAGGAGAGAAAATGGTAGCATGGGTATTGGTTCAGGGACCTGTGGTCACAATGAATGCAAATCCTAATTTAGTGTGAGTAAGAGAGTAGGAGAGGGAGAAAGATAGGTTATGGTCAGAGGTGAATTTCAGAGTTCCAGAGATCTTGGAGGTGTTACAAGTTTGAGAAACTAGGCAGTCTCGTGTGTGTATTAGTGCCAGAGTGTGACTGAAAAGGAGTGGAAATTGTTATTGTTGGAATTGCAGAGATTAAGGAATTGAGAGGTTATCAACATAAATATTGAAATTTCTGAAGATGATGAGTATTTGTGCCTATATTTATATACCCAACACTTAGCACAGTGCTTAACATATGGTAAAGACTTAGTGAAAGCTTGCTAATTGGATGACTGATGGAATAACATTGCCAAGAGAGGAGAGATGAGGGTCAAGGCCAGGAGAACACCCTGACTTGGTGATCTCATCAGTTCTCATGGGTTCAGTTATCTATGTAGATGACTTCCAGATCTAGATATCCAGCTCTTTTTTCTCTCCTAAGCCCGAGTCCTGCATTACCAATTTGCTATTGGACACCTCAAACTGCAGTCCAATGGGCATCACGAACTCAATACGTCCCTAACAATTCATTATATTTCCCCCCCAATTTTATCTCTTCTCTTTATTTCTCTATTTCTGTGGAGGTCAATAATATCCTTCCAGTCAATTAGGCTCACAGTTTTTGCATAGCCTCAACTCCTCCAATTGACCCTCAGTGTCAGACTCTGCCATCCATCATCTGTCTAATCAGTTGCCAAATCATCGTATTTACATTTTCACAATGTCTCTCACATTCCCTTTTTTCTATTCACACAGCTTCCACTCTAATTCAGACCCTCATCACCTCTCATCTGGACTATTACAATAGCCTCCTATTTGTCCTCCCTGTATCCTTTCTGTTCACTCTTAAATTGTCCTCTAATCAATTAATATTTATTAAGGAGATGCTGTGCTAAGTGCTGGTAATACAAAAAGGCAAAAGACAGTTCCTGCCCTCAGGGAGCTCCTCCCTACTCCTGCAGAAATCACTCCAAAATAATTTTTTCTAAAGTTCGGGTTTGATCATGTCCTTCTACTCAATGAACGCCAGTGGTCCCCTCAGACCTCCAAAATCAAATATTAACTCTTCTGGCATTTCAAACTCTCACAACCTGGCTCATTTCTACCTCTTCAGGCTCCTTGCACATTTCTCCTCTCCATGTATTTTATGGTTTAATCATACTGGATTAGTTGCTGTTCCTAACAGAGGGCTCTCCATCTCCTGTTTCCCTGTTTCCCTAGCTATCCCCCATATCTGGAATGCTCTCCCTCTACCCATTTCCCACTTTTAGGCACCAATAATTTGCTTAAATCCATCCAATCAGAGATCTTTTCATTGCACATGCATTTTTCTCATTTTTGTTCTTTTTTCTATCTTTGCATTAATTTTGACCTTTGGCTAAAAAGCTGGTGGTCTGATTGTATATAAACAGCTGATTCGGCAATGACTACCACATCTGCAATGAGTTGTTTCCTGACCTTTAAAATATAAGCACTTTCTTTTGGAAGGGAGGGATGATGATAATTGGTGCTCATTATGCTTAGAACCTTCCAATTTTTTCTTGAAAAAGATTTTCACGATGCATAGGTGTTAAGCTTCTGTGTGGTCTACAAGTCCTTTGCTTTTCTCATTCTTTACTCCTACACCATTTCTTAAAAACATATTTTTCATTATCTTCACTTACTCCCACCTAAACATCAAAGTCTCCAAACGTCAAAGCACTCTTAAATTTAATTTGGAGGGTCAGACTATCAAGCATCACATACATGGAAACTGCTATTAATAGCATCCATTTGCTTTGAAGATGTTCTCATTTTATTTCTCATTAATAGACTTGACCTGCGTTGGATAGAGGGACCAGCCTTTATACCATCAATGTCTTGACTCAATAGTAATAATACAGTTTTATATAATAATGTTCTTTAAACTACTTTGTTGGATTTGTGATCTAACAGAACAGGGTACTTCCTCTGCCAGTGGAGCATGGAATGTTATGCATATCCTCTTTTTTCATGGCTTTTTTTTTTACTTCATAAATTCTCTATAAAGAATAGAACCAACCCACTGGAGGCCTTCCTTGAGGTCTTTTAAGAATTCATGGATATTGGTGCCACTCACTCTCACTACATGGCCTGTTCACCTTCTTTTGTGGTCCCATTAGATTGTAAGCTCTTTGAGAACATGAACTGTCTTTTGTATCTTTTTGTATCCCAGCATTTAGGGCAGTGCCTGGCACATGTTGCTGTTGTTCAATCATTTCAGTCATATCTGACTCATTGTGACCCTATTTTGTGATGTTCTTGGCAGAAATACTGGAGTGGATTGCCATGTCCTTCTCCAGCTCATTTTATTGATGAAGAACTGAGGCAGACAGGGTTAAGTGACTTGCCCAGGGGGCAGGGGAGGGGGGTGTGGAGCCAAGATGGTGGAGTGAAAGCAGTGACTTGCTTGAGCTCTCTCCCAAACCCCTCCAAATACTCATAAAAAATGGCTCTAAACAAACTCTGAAGCAGCAAAACCCACAAAAAGACAGAGTGAAACAAATTTCCAGCCCAAGACAACCTGGATGGTTGAGCAGAAAGGTATATCTCACCAGACTGGTAGAGGAGCGCAGTTTGGCATGGGCATGTAGGTCGAAGCAAACCGGAGCAGGCCTCAGAGGACTGAATTGCGGGCAGCTTTGGTGGTTTCCAGACTTCTCAACCCACAAATGCCAAAGATAACTTAGAAGGTCAGTGGGAAAAGTCTGTTTCTGCAGTGAGAGAGAAGCTACATCTCAGCCCCAGTTCCCAAGCGTGGCCCTGGGGCAGCAGCTGCCTCCTGAGCTTCCGGCCCACAGACTGAGGGGGAATCCAGTGGCTGATCAGAGGGGTATTGCAGGGATCTCTTTGCCAGTGCTGAGGCAGGAATCACTGGCTTTGCCGGTGCTTGGATATGGGTCACAGTTCTGAGGGGTGGTCCTGGGGCCAGGAAGAGTGCTGGTGTGGTGGAGCTTGTAGTGGTGGTGCAGAGAAAACCCTCCTCTGTTACAAGAGAGAAAAGAATGCTTGTGGCCAGTCACTCAAAGACCAGAGCACAGGCCAGGAAAACAGTAAACACCTCACCCCTTATCATACCACCTTGGAAGAACTGAAGATTTACAGGTCCCTAGAAGTATCTCTAAAAACAGCTGTACAAACCCTGAAGCTTGAGACAGTACATTCTCCACATTGGAAGCAGACCTCTACCTTAATAAAGAGTTTATAACTCAAGTAATTGGCTGGTATCATGAGCAAACCTCACAAGAAGTATCAGACCATAGAATCTTTTTTTGGTGACAAAGAAGATTAAAATATACAACCAGAAGAAGACAACAAAGTCAAAGCTCCTACATCCAAAGCCTCCAAGAAAAGTGTGAATCAGTCCCAGGCCTTGGAAGAGCTCAAAAGGGATTTTGAGAAGCAAGTAAGAGAAATAGAGGAAAAACTAGGAAGATAAATGAGATTGATGCAAGAAAATCATGAAAAACAAGTCAACAGCTTGCCAAAGAAGACCCAAAAAATACTGAAGAAAACGAGACGTCCTAATTTCAAGCCTAGTGCTCTACTAAGTGTCTGAAGGCCAGGTTTGAACTCAGATCTTCCTGACTCCAGGATGGTACTCCAGCCATGTTGTCACCTAGCTGCCCCACTCCTGGAACTTAATAGGTACTTAATAAATTTTTATGGATTGTGCTTAAGGATATATTTCCTACCACCATTTGTCAGATGGCAGCATAGGGGACTAAGTGGGGTGTGTGTGTGGAGAGAGGATTCTAATCTCTCACAGGCAGAGGACATTTGCCTGAAGATATTTCTGTGTGGATGCAGGACCAGGGGCTGTTTGGCAACTTTATTGCTTATACCTGTTTCTGGTTCATAGTTCAAGGGTTGAGAGGAGCACTTTTGGTCAGAAGGAAGTAGAAGACCTGAGGGACAGTATCCCTTTTGGTCACAAGAGATTAGAGACCCTGAGGAACAGTATCACTTCTGGCCCCAAGGGAGAAGGGACCCTGAGGAACAGTATCACTTCTGGCCCCAAGGGAGGAGGGACCCTGAGGAACAGTATCAATTGCAAACCCAAGGGGTTGGAGGCCTTTCCTGGGTAAGGACAAGAATGCAAACCAGGAGAGCAGTAACTACACTTATCCCCAATTCACACCACCGTGGAGGTACCGAAACCTTCCAAACCCCCAGAACTAGCTCTGAAAATAGCAGTGTGAAACAGCCTGAAATTTGAGACTGTGCCCTTCACCCCACCACCACCAAGAACAGAGCCCAATTTTAACATAAAGTTCGAAATCAAGAAATAGGGTGGAAAAATAAGCAAACAACAAAAAGAGAACCTGACCATAAAGAAGCTATTGTGGTGACAGGGAAGATCAAGACACAAACTCAGAATTACAATGAAGTCAAAACAACTACAAGAAAGTCTCAAAGAAAAAAAAATGAGTTGGAATAAACCCAAGAAGACTTCCTGTAAGAGGTAAAAAGTTATTTTCAAAATCAAATAAGAGTGGTAGAGGAAAAACTAAGTAAAGAAATGAAAGCAAAAGAAGAAAATTATGAATTTACTATTAACAGCTTGGCCAAAGAGGCACAAAAATACTGAAGAAAATAACACCTTAAAAAACAGAATTGGCCAAATGAAAAAAGAGGGAGAAAAATTCACTGATGAAAATAACTCCCTAAAAAGCAGAATCTGTCAAATGGGAAAAGAGGTATAAAAGCTCACTGAAGGAAATAATCCCTTAAAAATTAGAATTGGGCTAGTGGAAGATAATGACTCCAATGAGACACCAAGAAACAATCAAACAAAATCAAAGTCAAAAGAATGGAAAAAAATAAGAAAATGTAAACTATCTCATCAGAAAAACAACTGACCTGGAAAGCAGATCAAGGAGAGATACTTTAAGAATTATTATACTATCTGAAAGTCATGATCAAATAAAGAGCCTGGGTAGCACATTTCAAGCAAACATCAAGGAGAACTGCCCTGATATCCTAGAACCAGAGGGAAAAATAAAAATTGAAGGGATCCCCAACTCACCACCTGAAAGAGATTCCAAAATGAAACTACACACACACACACACACACACACACACACACACACACACACACACACACACTCTTCATAGTTTCCAAGTCAAAGAGAAAATAGCGAAAAGAAAAACATTCAAATACTGTGGAGTCACAATCAGAATCACACAAAATTTAGCAGCAACCATGTTAAAATAGGGGAGGACCTGAAATACAATATTCCAGAAGGCAAAATAGCTGGTATTATAACCAAGAATGACCTACGCAGCAAAACTGAGTATAATCCTTCAAGAGAAAAAAAAACCAGACATTTAATGAAATAGAGGATTTTCAAGTATTTCTGATGAAAAGACCAAAGCTAAATACATAAAAATTGACTGTCAGATCTAAGACTCGAGAGAAACATAAAAAGATAAACATGAAAGAGAAACCACAATGGACTCAATAAAGTTAAATTGTTTACCTTCCTTTTTGTGAAGATGATACTTGTAACTTCTAAGAACTTAACTATTAAATAGGGCAGTTAGGAGATTCTAGATGAAAAGAGGGTGGAGAAGTGAGTCACTTTTGTTGGAATGATGTAAAAAAAGTGGAAAGGTGAGGAAGAGGGATGCCCTGGGAGAAGGGGAAATGGAAAGGAAGAATGGGGAAAATCATCTCACATAAAAGAAGCATGCAAAAAAGAGCTTTTACAATAAAAAGGAAAATAGTGGGAGTGGAGTGGGCAAGACTGGAATCTCACTTATATCTAAATTGGTTCAAAGAAGGAAATACACACACAAAGCTGGAACCTCATTTACATCTAAATTGGTTCAGAGGGAAATACTCATACATACATACGCACACACAACACACATACACATACTCAATTGATAATAGAAATCTATCTTACCCAACAGGGAAATAGGAGGGGAAGGGGATAAGGGAAAAAGAGACAGTGATAAAAGGAGGGCAGATAAAAGAAGGCATGGTCAGAAGAAAAACTAACTGTAGAGTAGGGACAGGGTAAAAAGAGAGAGAGAGAGAGAGAGAGAGAGAGAGAGAGAGAGAGAGAGAGAGAGAGAGAGAGAGAGAGAGAGAGAAGGAAAAACAAAAGAAAATAGAAAGGAGAGGGAAATGCATAGGTATTAATCATAATCGTAAATGGGATAAACTCACTTATAAAATGGAAACAGCAGAATGGATTAGAAATCAGAATTCAATACTATGTTGTCTACGAAACACACACTTGAAACAGAGACACAGAATAGAATGAAGGGCTGGAGAAGAATCTATTAAGCTTTGGCTGAAGTTTAAAAAGGCAGGGGTTGCAATCATTATCTCACACAAAGCAAATGCAAAAATAGACCTAATTAAAAGGGACAAACACGGAAACTACCTGTTGCTAAAAGGAACCATAGACAATGAAGTAATATAAAAAATAAATACATTTGCACCAAATGGCACAGCATTCAAATTCTTCAAAGAAAAGTTAAATGATTTATAGGAGGAAATAGTAAAATTATACTAGTGGGGGAATCTCAAATTTCCCTCCTCAGAGCTAGATAAATCTAACCATAAAATAAATAAGAAAGAAGTCAAGAAGTTGAATAAAATATTAGAAAAGTTAGATATGATAGACCCCTGGAGAAAACCGAAGGAGTATAGGAAGGAATATACCTTTTTCTCAGCTGTATATGGCATATTCCAAAATTTGTCCAATGCAGTCCAAGAAATACCTAGGGGAAAATTTATGCATTTAAACATGTACATCAATGAAAGAGAGAAAAATCAGATTACTGAAAATTAAAAATCCCCAATTAAACACCAAAATGGAAATTCTGAAAATCAAAGGAGAGATTAATTAAATTGAAAGTAAAACAAAACAAAACAAAACATTTGAACTCATGAATAAAACTAGGAGATGGTTTTATTGGGGGAAAACCCTAATATAATAGACAAACCATTGGTTATTTTGATTTAAAAAGGGAAAGAAGAACCAAATTATTCCTATCAAAAATGAAAAGGGTGAATGCACCACCAATGAGAATGAAATTAAAGCAATTATTAGGAGTTATTTTGCCTAATTATATGCCAGTAAAACTGATAACCTAAGTGAAATGGATAAATATTTACAAAAATATAAACTGCACAGATTAACAGAAGAGGAAATAGAATACTGAAATAACCCTATCTTAGAAAAAGAAATTGAATAAGCCCTCAATGATCTCCCTAAGAAAAAACTCCAGGACCAGATGGATTTACTAGTGAATTCTACCAAACATTTAAGGGAAAAAAATCCCAATATTATAGAAACTATTTGAAAAAAATTGATAAAGAAGGATTCCTTGTACATGTAAAGCCTATATCAGATTGCACACCGTCTTGGGGACAGAGGGGGAGAATAATTTAAAACTCAAAAGCTTATGGAAGTGATTACTGATAAATCAAAATAAATTAATTAAAAAAAGGATTCCTGCCTAAGTTCAAATATGGTTCTGATGTCTCCACCAGGGAGAGAAAAAAAGAGAAAAAAAAACTATCGACCAATTTCCTTATGAATATTGATGCAAAAATTTTAAATGAAATACTAGCAAGGAGATTATAGAGATATAACCAAAAAAATCATATACTATTGCCAAGTGGGATTTATATAAGGAATGCAGGGCTGGTTCAATATTAGGAAAACTATCAGCATAATTGATCACATCAAAAGCAAAATAACAAAACAACCATATGATTATATGAACAGATGCAGATATAGACCTTTGACAAAATACAATAGTCATTCATTTTAAAAACACAAGAAAGCATAGAAGCCTTTCTCAAAATGATAAGTAATAGCTATCTAAGGGACAGCTAGGTGGTATAGTGGATGGAGTGCCAGGCCTAGAGTCAGGAAGACTCATTTTCCTGAGTTCAAATCTGGCCTCAGACCCTTATTAGCTGCATGACCCTGGGCAAGTCACTTAATCCTGTTTACCTCAGTTTCTCACTGTAAAATGAGCAGGAGAAGGAAATGGCGAACCACTCCAGCATCTTTGCCAAGGAAACCCCAAACAGCGTCACAAACTGAAATGACTTAACATTTATTTAAAACCAAGAGTAAGCATTATCTATAACAAGGATAATCTTGAAGCCATCCCAATAAGCAAGGATGCTCATTTTCATCACTATTGTTCAATGTTGTACTAGAAATGCTAGCAATAGCAGTAAGACAAGAAAAAGAAATTGAAGGAATAAAAACAGGCAATGAGGGTTAGGGTTAGGTAGGAGGAAACTAAACCATCATGCTTTGCAGATGAAATGATGGTATTCTTAGAGAACCATAGAGAATAAACTAAAAACCTAGCTGAAATAATTAACAGCTTCAACAAAGTTGCAGGATATAAAACAAACCCATATAAATCATCAGCACTTCTATATATTACCAGCAAAACCAAGCATCGAGAGATAGAGACATCTCATCTAAAATAACTGCAGACAATGGAAAATACTTGTGAGCCTAACCGCCAAGAAGAACTCAGGGATTACATGAACACAACTACAAAATACTTTTCACTCAAATAAAAACAGATCTAAATAATTGGAGAAATATTAATTGCTCATGGCTAGACCAAGCCAATATAATAAAAATGACAATTCTGCCTAATTTGCTTATTCAGTGCCACACCAATTAAATTACCAACATTATTTTATAAAGCTAGAAAAATAACAACAAAACTCATCTGGAAGAACAAAAGGTTAAGAATATCAAGAGAATCAATGAAAAAAAAATGTGGAGGAAGGTGGCCTAGCAGTTCCAGATTTCAAATTATATTACAAAGTGATTATCATCAAAACAAATTGGCATTGGCTAAGAACTGAGTGGGGGATTAGTGGAATAGATTAGGCACACAATACACAATAGTAAATGACCGTCATAATCTAGTGTTTGATAAACCCATAGATTGAAGCTTTAGGGGTAAGAACTCACCATTTGACAAAAAATTGTTGGAAAAACTGGAAAGCATTTTGGCAGAAGCCAAGCATAAACCAACATCTCACACCATATACCAAGACAAGTATATCTTATCTTGGATAATGATAAATGGATAAATGATTTAGATAAATGATTTAGACATTAAGGGTGATACAAGTAAAATTAGAGGAACAGCAAAAATGTACCTGTCAGATGGAATAAGGGAAGAATTTATAACCAGACAAGAGATAAGATCATGGGAAGTAAAATTGATCATTTTGATTACATGAAACTAAAAAGCTTTTGCTCATTTCTCAAACATGTAGGGAACCGAGTTAAATTTATAAAAATAAGAGCCATTCCCCAGTTGATAGGATATGAACAGGACTTTTTCAGAAGAAGCAATCAAAGTTATCAATAGTACATGAAAAAAATGCTTTAAATCACTACTGATTAGAGAAATGCAAATTAAAACAACTCTAGAATACCACTACACACCTATCAGATTGACTAACATGATAAAAGAGGAAAACGACAAATCCTAGAGGAAACATGGAAAAATTGGGAAACTAATGCTTTGATGATGGAATTGAGAAACATTTCAACCATTCTGGAGAACAATTTGGAACTATACCCCAAAATATATAAAACTGTGCATACTACTAGATCTGTATCCCAAAGAGATCAAAGATAAAAGGACCTAATTGTACAAAAATATTTGTAGCAGCTCTTTTTGCAGTGGCAAAGAATTAGAGATTGAAGGGATGCCTATCAGTTGGGGGATGGCCAAACAAATTGTGGTAGATGATTGTGATAGAATACTATTGTGCTACATAAGAAATGATAAGGAGGATTGCTTCAGAAAAACTTGGGAAGACCTCAACTTACACTAAGTGAAGTGAGCAGAACCAGAAGAACATTGTACATGGTAACAACAATATTGAAAGGAGGATCAATTTGTCAAAAATTAGCTACTCTGATCAAGACAATGATGCAAGACAATTCTAAAGGACTTGATAATAAAATGATGAAAAACACTATCTACCTCCAGAGGGAGAACTGATGAACTCTGGATGCAGATTGAAGCAAACTTTTTTAAAACTTTATTTTTCTTGTTCTACTTTTTTCTGTGTTTTCTTTTGCAACATGGCTAACATGGAAATATGTTTTGCATGACTTCACATGTATAATCAAGTTACTTACCTTCTCAAGGAGGGCAGAGGGGAAGGAGGGAGAAAGAATTTAGAACTCAAAAATTTTTAAATGATTGTTAAAAATTTTACATATAACTGGGAAACATTTAATGAAATAAATTATACACACACACATATGTATGTGTGAGGGGTATGTGAAAGGGGTCTTTTGTCTCTTGGGTAGTTTTGGGTGGGTGGGGAGGAAGATGAGGAGAGGGAACAACAGTAACCTTCTCTTTCTTCTCTTCCCCAGCTCTATCTCTATGATCCCATGACTGTATGATACTCAAATTATGAGGCAAAGGCTTCTGGGACCACTAATACTCCCCTGAGTGTCCCCATAAATCCTTATCATCCTGTTCAGCACTCATTTCAGTCAATAACTATTTAGAGATCCTCAGTGAAAAAAATGTCCTGTTTTGTGATTTTTAGTTAAGTTCCACAAGGGGATGGGCTCTAGAGGCATAGATGTAGAATAAAGAAGTATGTTACAATCTGTGGTTTATTTTTATTAGCCCTTTGAAGACTCCTTGAGCCCTATGGGGATTTTCCTGGCCTGCTTTGGGGAGGGTGTGGCCCATTCCGGAGAGTGCTTATGTGTCATTCCATCCCATCACATCCCTGAACCCACATGACTGCTTTGGAGCCTAAACCAAGATTGCCCAAGAATCTGGAATTGTGTAAGCTCAGTGCTGGGGGTGGGGCTGGGGGTGTAAAGTGAACTTTTGCCTCTAAATCTTGCAGAGCTGCATACATCAGGGATTAGGGGGCTAGAGAGGCAGGGGAAGGGAGGCAAACTTCCTCAGAGTTCATTCTGAGTCTAACCAGGACCAATCTGGATATTTAATCCTCCCCCCCATCTCATCTACTCCTACATATTCAGCTATCATTCCATTAGGATTACTCCAATATCTCCAGCCTGCTATCTCTCATGAACACAGACTTCTATTTCTATCTCCACCTGGATGCCCCACTGATACATCTAGCTCAACATATCCCAAGCTGAACTAATTATTCTCTTCTCATCTCCAAATGAGCTCCTCTTCCAGATTGCCTAATTTCCGTTGATGGGAACCACCACCATCCCAAGTGCGTTCAGTCCTAAAACATTGGAGTCCTTTTTGACTCATTCTCCTTTGCCCCATATGTCCTATCAGTTTCCAATTCCTTTCCATTTTACCTCTACACTATCCCTCCTCCATCTAACTCCTCTTTTCCATTCTTATTGCCACTGTTTTGTTCAGGCCCTGGTTAATCTGGCTTGGGCTATTGCAAAAGCCTTCGTGCCTCTAGGCTCTTCCCCCTCCAATCTCTCTTTCATGTGCTGGTGGATTACTTTCTGATCATTTCACTCCCCTACTGAAATACCCATCGGAATTGAGTTCAGACTTTTCATGCTAGGATATAAGCCCTTCAGGATTTTATTCAACATCATTTTCCAGCTGTATTCCCTATTACTCTACTTCACACATTTTATACTTTAGCCAGACTGTACTATGGGCTATTCCCTTACTTACCTGATTTTCTTATAACCATATGTTTCTCACCTATGTTGAAATATAATCCAACTCAAATGGCCCTTCCTCCATGCCATTAAGTCTCTCCAGGTTAGCTCCAGCTGGACAGGGGTTCTTCCAACTCTGAATTTCCTTGGCTCTTTGTGAACTCACTTTCTTACAATACGTTTCCTTTAAAAGCTTGTTAGTTACACTTATCTCTGGGCATGTCTGACCTCTCCTTCCAGACAGTGTTCTCTGTAGTGCCCAAGTAAAACATAATAAAACAATAAAGAATTCTTAAATGAGTGAGTAAGTGAATGAATGATAAAGAGTAAGGATTGTGTCTTTTCCTCAAGTAGATGCGTCTTTATAAAGTAACTACCTTCTGCTCAGCCACTTTCAATGAGCAGGGAGGAAGACACAAGGGGAAAATTTGATTCAATTCAATTTCCCCTTTGCTAGGTACCATTACTATCTTCACATAGCAATCTGGCTATAGAAACAAAGCATATAAATGCTATGAGCTATGACTGCTCTAAGACAAATGGGTAATTCATGTAAATGTACTTTGCAAACTGCTTTATAAATGTCAGCTATAATGATTTGATAACTAGACTGAATAGTATAGTCATTACCTTCAATAGTTCTGAGAAAAAAGAGGTTTACATGAGAGGAAATGAAGTAGACAGAGTGTCAGAGTAGAAGTCAGGCGTCATTGGAGTCATTGGTTTTTAATTCGGTCCCAAACATTTTCTGCGTGCTTGTGGGAAAGTCACTTAATGTCCCTAGGCCTCAGTCTCCTCATCTTTAAAAAGATGGATTCTAAGTTCCCTCCCAATTCTAAATCTGCCACCATATGATTAATGGGGATTGGGTAGTCAAAGAAGGCTTCTTGGAGGAAGTTAGCCTTAAAGAGTAGATATTTCTATTTTAGGGGAAGGGTGATTGGTTTCAGCCTATGCTTGATTAAAGGACTGGAGGGTTGGGAGTAAGGGCTGGGAAGGACTAAGTGTTTCCTTTTCTTCCAATCTGCTCTCAGTCTTCATCCCAACCCCAGCCTCAGTCTCAGAGCTTGGGCAACTCAGTCTGCAGAAATGCCTTCCAAATGAGCTGCAGAAGGGGTGAGGCAGGTGGGGTCCAAACAGCAGTCCTGCCTTAGGAAAGGTTTCTATGCTAGGATCCTAGAGTGTTGTTTTCCCTTTAGAATTGAAAGTCTAATGATTTTCCCAAGGAATACTCTGTCTTTAATTTTTTTTTTTTACCAGAATCCTTCTGTGGTCTAATGCTTTGAGTGTGTCTATAGACACAGGCCAAATGGAGGGTGGAGTGGGGAGAAGGTTTGGGAGAGAGGGAAGGGAAGAGAGAATTCAAGCCACTGAATTTTAAGAAAGCTTGCTTTCAGACAACCAATTAGTAACTAGTTATTGTTGAAGTTTAGCCACTCAGAGATAAAAACCCCCCAGCACAAAGGGTGTTTACTATTTCAGACTAGACTGTCTCTCCTCCTTCCCTTCTCTCCCCTTCTCCCTTTTCTTCTTCGTCCTTTCTGTACCCTCTCTTCTTCCCTTATCCCTCCTCTCCTCCCTTCCTTCTGCCCTGTCCTCTCTTCCCTTCCATACCCCATTCCCCCCTGCTTTCCTTTTCCTCCCTTCTCTTTCCCTTTTCCTCTGCCCTTCATCTTTTTTTTTTATCTTTCTCCCTACTCTAACTCTTTCCCTTTCCTCTTGGAAAAAGCACCCCAAACAACGTTGGGCTGGCTTTGGGTGACTCCACTCCCTGGAGCCTGTTCTGGTGTGGTTTCCCCTCCCTCCCTCTCATCCCCAGGGACAGGCCAAGCCTTTCCTTCCAAGTAGATGGCTTTGTCTTTTGGTCTGAGCATGTCTTGGTGTTTCATGCTGACTTCTGGGCTTCCCACCTGGCCTCCATTGAACTCCTTCTTTCCCACCACAGAGAATGAGACATCTCATGATGCCTTGCTTTTTGCTTTTTGCCAGACAGAGCTGCTCACTTTTCCTAACATGTTAATCCTGGTTTGCATCTGTTTGACATTGGAGAAAAATCCTGCAAATGAAAACTCTTTGGCATGGGCTTTGGTTGACACCAGAATGATTTTTCCAGGTCCTGACATTCCATCTTGTAAGATTCCAGTAGACTTTTGGCAAAACTCTCTTGTGTATCTTTGGATACAACACAGTGTATTCAGAAACTGCAAAGTTATGTTCTTTCTGATCATTAGGAGAGGTAAATTCTCCATGTCCCACTTGATTTGGGGGGGAGCAGAGTCTGATTTAACTTTGTCAACATGCTAATGCATTCCAGAGAGGCAGCAAGAAGGTTTTTTCCTTTTTTTAAAAATTCAGTTTTCAATCTGAGCCCTATGGAAACCTTCTCTCCAAATGACAAGTTGACCACAACAGTGATTTTTTTTTTGATGGACAAAGAGCCCATTGGTTTTCCCTGGAGGGATTTTTTTTTTGTGGAAATGAACAATGTTAGGCCTGCTTTTCATTACTTCCTCAGTAGCATGGGGTAAGGAAAAAGCTGGTTGTGAAAGATGGGCTGATGGCTGTCAAGAGAGAGAGGAGGACTCCCCAGGACTGGAGGCATTATTGGGAGTCAGAGAGACAATGGGGGGTGAGGTGAGAGGAGAGTGAGAAATGGAGGATAGTGGGTAGATGGGCCTTTGAGTAAAGGAGTTGGCAGAAAAGGTGAGGGGTTTTTTTATGTTTAAAATTCCCAATTGCCAAATGAAAAGATATTCTACAGCTGGCCTCTAAACCAATCACTACACATACAGAAGCTGATCTGAAGGACAGCGGACGGAAACAAGCAGCCTGATGGATCCTGGATTTGGGTCCTAAACAAAGACAACTGTCATGGTGAGAGGTTGGTTGAGGTGGGGGGGGTGGGGTGGAAAGAGATTGAGCTAAGAATGTAAATCAATGATAAGCTCCAAAAGTCAACTGAAAAGGTTGGATCACCACCACAGATCATCACCACTCCAGTTTAGGAAGCTAACTCTCTTTAGGGAGTTCTGTGGCAAAACTGATGTCATTGATCTCTCCTCTGGGACATCAAGCCTTAGCTTTCTCAGAAAGATTATTCCTCCTTGGGAAGGGGCAGAGAGAAAGAGAAGGAAATGAGAAAATTTGCAACTGAATTGGTGCACCATTTAATTGGGAATTCCCTAATGACCCATTTGACCCAGGCCAAAGAAGTAGCCTTCAAATGAAGAAGGATAGAGTGGAGTTAGGTACTTGGAGACAGCTTTAGAGAATCAATATCTGCTTCCAGTTTCTGAAACAGGTAAGGATCTTCTTATCTTACTTTTTAATCTAGAGAGGTATTGCTCCCCTGTTCTGGGGGTGGGAGTGAGGAGAGAAGCAAGAAAGGGGCTTTTCTTGATTTAAAGTCAGGGAAAAGAAGAAATGATCTCTGGAAGACTAAGACAGCCCAAGTACTTTGGGTATATCCAACTCCCCTGATCCCAGGGCACTGATGGGCTCCATGGAGTCTTGGCCAAGGTCTTGATAATCCAGTCTATCTCCTCTGATCATGTAAGAAATGACCAACTCACCAACAATAGTTCTATTGTCTCATTGGATTATGTGCTATTTACAGGATGATAGAATTTAGAGCAGATCCAACCATGTTCTTTTTTCAGGAAGATTGCCAAAGACTTCCCAGACCCAGACCAAAGACCAAGAGAGGCAAAGCCAATGTAGGGACAGAGGTAAAAAACAAACAAACAAACAAACAAAAAAACAACACACATTAGTGGCACTGGCTATGAGAGAGATAAAGGGAGCTCCCTATATGAGTAGTCACTCAGTCTCCCCAGCAAGACTGCCACAAAATGAGGTTAGCTTTCTGTCCTCTAAAGCAAGGGTTCTTAGGGGAAGTATATTATGGAGGACTGGGACGTGATTCTGCAGGATTCTTTGCACCTCAAGAATCTCAGTCCAACTACTCAAGCTTCTTGTCTTTTTCAGAGGACAGATTAGCAATCAAGCTAATGAGGAACTAGAGCGTGTGCAGGTAACACAAGGAAAGGCATTGGAGGACAAGATGGGACAGGGAGGCTCATGACCCTAGCTATGGTCATGATTCTCTATAACTCTTGCATTATTACTGCCCTCTTGTTGTTCCCAGACCTGTAGAGAGGAGACCATTTGCTGCTAGCCTTAGTAAAGCAGTGTGGAAGAACAGGGGACCTATGTCAGTCCTGTGTTGGAGGAGACTGGACCAAGGAGGAGGGATCTGCTGTTGTCTTCTCTGTGTGGCGTGATCCTGTGGCTGTCTGGCTGAGGTCATGTTTGTTTGGAAGAAAGTGTAGTCATTTGATCTTTCTCCCAAATAACCCCACCCTTCCTATAGCTACTGTTGTAGCATCTGTGGTGGCTCAACAGGCTGGGGAGTGAAGCAGCAGGAAAGGGCCATCTCTCCCTCGCTTTAGAAGCAGAGAGAAGGAAACCCTGGCACAGTTGAAAAGGACTAGGCCTGATCAATCAAAAGACCAACAGGTATCATTAAGTGACTGCCATGTGTCAGGCTGTGGGCTGGGTGCTGGGGATGGAAGTAGGAAGAATGAAACAATCCCAGTGCACAATGAACCATGTATTTTCTAAGACTGCAAGTAAGGCTATAACTTGGGTGGGGCCATGGGGGCTTTTACTCCCTTTTACCTGGGAGGTATGCTTGCTTTCCAGGGGGGATACATTTCTTTACCAAGGCAGCCTGGTACTTTTTTTGTTTTCCCCATGGTATGCAACACACAACAGGATCCCTGCTTTCTGGTCTGAACCCAAAATCAGGGTCTCTGACCTTCCACTGGGGTCTCTGCTACACAGCGTGATCAGTATTCTCACTCCATGCCTGGCTCACCCCTAGGGTTCCATTGCCATGGGCCCCTCTTCTCCCCACCAACACTCACAGGGGCACAAGTCATTTCCTATGGGAGATGGGTCATCATAATTTTTCTCCCAACCAACTACATTCACATTTGGATTATCTCTTGTGCCCTTCTAGGCCAGCTAAGTCCCCCACCCTCCCCCTCTCTTGCCCCATCCCCTTCAGACTTCTTTCTGCTATGCCATCAAAAAGACTTCTTGGAAGATACATTCTATGTGAATGTGTACTCTGGCCCCTCTCACTCTCTTCAGAGGAATGAAAAGTGAACCATCCTGGTTGCAGTTTCCATGTCTTATTTGGATGCAGCATCTTATTTTGGCCATGCTGCCCAGGGCATGTTTTCACTTCTTGCAGTTGAACCATTCCACTATCCCCCATCAACTTACTTCTCCATGATCCCTGATGTCTCAAAGAATTCCTTGAGACTCAGAAAGTGCAGCAGAAGAACGAGTAGGAGAGTTAGAGACAATGAATCACTTCTTAGGAGACAACAGACATTCTTGGCCGATTGAGAAGATAGCTAATGGACAGATTTATAAGACTGGGTAAAGAAGGATTCTTAGCACTAAGGGGCAGCTGCGTGGTATGGTGGATAGCGTACTGGGACTGGAGTCAGGAAGATTCATCTTCCTGAGTTCAAATCTAGCCTCAGATATTTACCAGCCATGTGGCCCTGGGCAAGTCACTTAACCCTGTTTGCTTCAGTTTCTCCAGTATCTCTGCCAAGAAAACCTTAAATGAGGTCATGAAGAGTTGTACCCAACTATAACTACTGAATAACAACTACAGCACCAAGACAAAAAAGAAATCACAATGACAAGGAGACAGGCTGAAAAGTTTCTATCAACTAGGACTTGCTGATTCATTGACATGTATGAAGAAGGGATCTAATCCTCAAAACCAAAGCCACCAGTAACCAGGTCTCTTTAATGCCTCAGGATTCTATAACTCACATACATAAGTCATGGCCCCAACCTCTAAACTCTGGGAAGGTTCAATTTTGGGAGACTTTTCAAAATTCTTCTTTGGCTCATGTCCCTAGTAACCTCAGACTACAACTGCAATTCAAGTTTCTAGAGATATAGCTTAAAAGAGTCCCTCAGCTCCCATGTAAATGCAGCTGAAGGAAGCAAACTATTTATATGAGATAGAGGAGAGCTTTTATTTCATTCTATAGAAAGAATAAAAAACCTCAAATGAGTCTCCGGAGCCAAGAGAATTCTCTTTTCTTCTCTACTGGGTTCTATCTTCTTCCAAGAACCACTCTTCCACACTGATAATTCTACACCAAGGCTGGGCTTCCACCCAAAAGGTCATGCCCTTGGAGTTGCTAGAGGGTCAGTCCTTTAGTCTCTGGTATGCCAAAGGGACTTGGACGATCCTCCAGACTGTCAATGATTGGCACTTGATGATACTTGAAAGCTGGGGAATGGGAATTTTCTACTTGGGACTGACAGACAGTCAGCCCCTTCTATTATAACTTTCAAAGTCCACTTAACTCATGACAGTAGTATGTGATTCTGCAACTTGCTGGTAAATATCTGAGGCTAGATTTGAACTCAGGAAGATGAATCTTCCTGACTCCAGTCCCAGTACTCTATCCACCACACTATGCAGTTGCCCCTTGGTGCTAGGAATCCTTCTAACCCAGTCTCATAAATCTTTCTGTTAGCTGTCTTCTCAATTGGCTAAGAATGTCTGTTGTCTCCTAAGAAGTGATTCATTGTCTCTAACTCTCCCATTCTTTCTTCTGCTGCATTTTCTGAGTCTCAAGGAACTCTTTGAGACATCAGGGATCATGGAGAAGTAAGTTGATGGGGGATAATGGAATGGTTCAACTCCTAGAAGTAAAAACATGGCCTGGGCAGTATGGCCAAAAAAAAAAAAAAGAGAGATGCTGAATCTGAATAAGACATGGAAACTATAACCATATACACACATACATACACATACACACACATATACATATATGTATTTATGTGTATATATATATCCACATATATATATATATATATATATATATATATATATATATATATATATATATATATATATATATATATATCACTTATATAGTATTTAAAGATTGGCAAAGTGCTTTACAAATCTCATGTTATCCTCATTACAACCCTGGGACAGAGGTGCTACTATTATCCCCATTTTACAGATAGAAAACTGAGGCAGACAGAGGTTAAGTGGCTTGCCTAGGGTCACACAGCTAGTAAGTGTCTGAGGCTAGATTTCAACTGTCTCCAGGTTTAGCTCTCTCTCCACTGTACCACTTAGCTGCCTCCCTAAAACTAGCTTTAGGGATTCAAAGCAGCCCAGGAATTTTGACCCAAGGGTAGGTTTCACTACACTGCTGTCATCTCTGGGGCAAAGTGGTTCAGTGGGGGAGGAATGTTCAGTTAGAAAAGCTTTCCCTTCTCCAGAGACCCAAGCCCACTCTCATCTCTGTCTGTGCTTAGCTTTATGTGTTGTTCCTAACAGAGGTGTCTGCTTGCTTTTATAAGCCTGAGTTCTAAGATTGCAACTCAGATGTACTATGAAGATAATACAATCCAATCACCCTAATGAGGGGGCCAATGGGTCAGTGATCACTCAGGTCAAGGGTACTCGCCATACTATACCTGATTAAAGAGTTGTCTTCAATCAACTCAATACAGAGTCAATAAGGCCATGTATACCATCCCAAGGAAGTTGCCTTTAACTGTCAGAACAAAGGCTTTATTCTTGAACCTTGTTGACTAGACTGCTACTACTGGTCAAATTCCTTTACATGTAAAGCAGATAAATCAATCAGTTAATTAAGAAGCATTCAATAAGCACTGTATTCCAGGCACTGTGCTGGATGCTGGCAATAGAAAGATAAAGCACTTATATAACACAAGTATGGGACCAATGTCCCTAAGGTCAGGTTTCTAGAGTGCAGAGCTCTAGGAATAACCTTTGAAGGGCTCTCTTAATTGCCAAATCTAATGTGGCCTTTTCTTAATCCTCATTTCTTGAACTCTCTGCAGACTTTGACATTGTCAATCACCCTCTTCCCTCTAGGTTTCTGTGACATCATACTGTCTCCTGGTTCTCCACCTAATTGCTCCTTCTCAGTTTCCTTTGTGAGATTTTCATCCAGGTCACACCCACTAACCATGGGCATCCCATAGGGCTTTGGTCTGGGCCCTCTTGTCTTCTACTTCTATACTACTTCACTTGGTGATCTTATCAGTTCCCATGGATTTAATAATTATCTCTGTGCTGATGATTCTCATATCTACTCCTCAGCCCAAACCTATCTACTGACTTCTAGACTTTCACTTCCAGCTGCCTATTGGATATCTCAAACTGGATGCCCCATAGACATTAAACTCAATGTGTCCAAAACTAAACTCAGTTTCTTTCCTTCCAACTCTCCTGCCCCCTTCCTAACTTCCCTGTTACTGTTGAGAGTACCATGATCCAAATAAAGTCAAAATGGGTTCAGGACTTAGATATAAAGGCTGATATCATAAGTAAACTGAGAGAACAAGGAATAGTTTACCTATCAGATCTATGGAGAACAGAAGAATTCATGACCAAACAGGAGACAGAGAACATTATGAAAAGAAAAATGGATAATTTTGATTACATTAAATTGAAAAGTTTTTGCACAAACAAAGCCAATGCAACTAAGATTAGAAGGAAGGTAGAAAACTGGGAAAGAATTTTTACAACCAGTCTCTCTGATAAAGGCCTCATTTCCAAAATATATAGAGAATTAAGACAAACTTACAAGAACACAAGCCATTCTCCAATTGATAAATGGTCAAAGGATATGAACAGACAGTTCTCAGATGAAGAAATTAAAGCCATCTATAGTCATACGAAAAAATGCTCTAAATCGTTGTTGATTAGAGAAATGCAAATCAAAACAACTCTGAGGTACTGCATCACACCTATCAGATTGGCCAACATGACAAAACAGGAAAATGATAAATGTTGCAGAGGATGTGGGAAAATTGGAACACTAATACATCGTTGGTGGAGTAGTGAAATGATCCAACCATTTTGGAGAACAATTTGGAACTATGCCCAAAGGGCTACAAAAATGTGCATACCCTTTGATCCAGCAATAGCACTAACATTTATATAGTGTTTTAAGGTTTGCAAAAAGATTTACAAATATTTTTTCATTTTATCCTCATGGCAACTCTGGGAAGTACCTGCTTTTATCATCCTTGTTTTATGGATGAGGAAAATGAGGCAGATAGAGGTTAAGTGGCTTGCCCAGGGTCACACAAATCGTAAGGATCCTAGCTGCAAAGATGAAAGGGTCTCTTTAGAGATCATCTAGTCTATTTTACTTATTTCACATTCGAGAGGGGTGTTCCATACCTCTACCTCAATGATTACCAAGGTCCTGGAAGCTCAATCAATCATACAAAAGCATTTCAACTAGATGTGACAGAAAGGATATTGGTATTAGTTGAGGAAACTCAGCCATGCCCTGCGGATCTTATATGAAAAAATCAAAGGCTAGTTTAGAAACTGAGTATTTGAGCATTTGGACATAGGGAAGCACAGAGGAGAGAGCAACTCTAGCTAAACATCTGAGAGGGAATCACTCAGGGGGAAGAGGGTTGTCTCTGTCTCCTCTCCTCCCCCTTGATTATAAGAGAACCTTATGCTGTTATCAAATCACTTGCCTTCCCAATGAGATAGGAGAGGGGGAAGGGTGGGAGAGCATTCGGAGCTCAACATTTCAAAAGATGAATCTTAAAATTTCTTTCATATAATTAAAAAAAAAAGATAAAAACCAAAGGAAAACCTTGTGAAATTCAAAAGCTTGGAGGATTTGGGCTTCTCATTGTTATCTTTACAACAACCCTGGAACAGCTGATGGCAACGGGCCGCTGATGGCTTCGGGAGCTAGGGACAGAGTAGACACGCTGACGAAGACAGCTTTGAGACTTTACAAAAAAGGTACATGCTTGTTGTATTATGCCCAAGGGGACGTCTAGGGGAGCTGTGAATTACCTCCTTTGGTACATGTGCTTTCTAAGCTTGAGCTCATGTTTCCCTGGAGCTTCTTTGTACTCATGGGAAAGTATGCCCCCATGGGGGGGGGTTGTTTGGTACCAACTGTTCTGAATTTACCACCTTAGTAAACACCTGTTTCTTTTTTTTTTTTTTTAGTTTTAGCCTTTGCTTAATTAGTCGCTTCTCTCATTTCTCCTTATATTTTCTTTTTTAAGTTCATTTTTAATTTATGAAATAATACATGCATTTCCGTAACATAGTAGAATTAAAAGATGTTTGCCCATGAAACTGCAAATCTATTATAACCTTGTTTTTGATAAATATAAGGACTTAAGTTTTGGGGGATCAGAATTCATTATTTGGTAATGTTGGGAAACCTGGAAAGCAGTCAGGCAGAAATTGGACATAGTCCAATATCTTACACCATTTACCAAGGTAAGGTCAAAATGGATACATGACCTAGCTATAAAGAGAGATATCACAAGGAAATTTGAAGAATGTGGAACATAATACCTATCAGACTAATGGATAAATGTAGTATATAAATAAACAAGAGACAGAGAGTAGTATGAAGTATAAAATGGGTAATTACAATTACATTAAATTAAAAAGGTTTTATACAAATAAGAGAAATGTAGCCAAGATCGGAAGGAAAGCAGAAAATTGAGGGAAATTTATAGCCAGTTTCTCAGATTAAAGGTCTCACATCTCAAATATATAAAGAACTTCGTCAAATCTATAAACATCTGTTTCCAAAAGCTACTTGAATATGGCTATCTAATTGATATCAACTGATGATCAATGTGGGAAACACACTGGGTGGTGGTGGTGATGGGTCTTATAACATAGTGCCTTTGTAATTATGCAATTTTCAACTCATTCACAGAATCACAGAGTCCTAGATTTAGAGGTAGAAGGGACTTTGAAGCCACAGTCTAACCTCTTCATTATACAGCTGAGGGAATTAAGGCTCAGAAAGGTTAGGTGACATGCCCAGGATAATACAGCTAGTATATAAAGTAGGATTTGAATCCAGACCTTCCCAATTCCAATTCCAGTGCTTTATGTAAATGATATACTTCAAACTTTTCTTTGGGTAACCTGAAGACAAAGCTTCTTCTCAAGCATGTAATTCTCAGACAACTAATGTGTATACTTTGTACGATCTACTCCTCTTTTAAAAGCTACTGTGCGCCTTACCAGGGCATGACGCTCCTAGTTCCATGCCAACAGAAGAAGGCAACCTCACTGATGTTTGCGTGAGTTTCGTTTGCTCTGACAAAGCTTAAGGTTTCATTCATCTCCCCAGTGATGTTGGCAATAGAGTATGAACTAGGAGGATGGATTTAAGATCCTTTTTGTCATCTTCTAAATTGGAGTTAGGGCAGGTCACATGGGAGAAACATGAAAGTAGCCGACTTGCCTCCCGACAGTGCATAAGAAAGCTCCAAGCATCCTGAGCCCTGGAAGAAAATTGTGGTTTGATTGAGCCAGGGATGGGGCTTGAGGTAAGGTGCTTGTCAAAGAGCCAGTGGCTTTGGGCCAGAGTTTGACTCACTCCAGTCTGCCTGGGTTGGGTTTGTTCAATAAAATCTCTGTTTGGATTTCCTTGGGAATCGATTTCATTTATGAGGCCAGCAATCTGCCTGAGTGCACACTAGCAACAAAGCCAGGTTTTTTTTTCCTTCTGGTACTCCCCAAATTAAAGCAATTTGGAGAATATATGGGCATAGCTACTCACCCTAGGGATGAAAGCTTAGCCCAGGCAATTCCCTGTAATCTTAGGGACTGGGACTGGGAACCTTGCGAAGAGCCAACATGCCCATAGAATTTCTGTATACACTTTATTTAGCTAATGGCATCAGCCTTTCTAGCTAAAACCAGAACACGTTGAATTTTAAATTCTGAAAGAACCCAAATGCTCCTCTAGTTCACAAGTCTTATTTTACATATGAGGAAACTAACACTTCACAGAGATTATTTAAGGCCATACAGCTAATCAGGGGGTAGAGCTGGGATTCAAACTCAAGTCTCCTGATTTCGAACCCATTGCTTTTTCGACTATGCCATAGTATTAACAAGGAACCAAAGGGCTGGCTTTGTATCCCTCCTGCTCTTCCTCTGGTGGTAGGCTTAAAAGAACAATAATCAGGCATGGTGGGGAATGACTTAGAGAAATCACTTATCATTTCTAGGCATCAGTATCCTCATCTATAAAACGAAAGGCTGAGTAAGGTGAACTCTGGAGTCTCATACAGAGCTAATCTTCTGTTATTCTGTGGTCCCCCATTCCTTTGTATACTTCAGATAATATGTATACATTCTACATGTAGAATCACAAGACCCTGTTGTGGCTCCAATTTGGGCACCTAGTGGACAAATCATGGGATGCTTTGGCAGAACAATTCCAGGTATTTCCTGTGTTCTAACATGATGGGAGTATGATACAAAGAATGTTATAGAATACAATAACTTTTATTAAATGTGTAAGCGTTATTGTTCACTCATCCCACCGAAATTAGCCAGATATCTTTATCAAGCGAGAACACATTTCTACTGAATCATCAATCAGTTATAGTCTTTAGACTGTATGAAAAGTCCTTGCTCCATTCAGTCTCCTGGAAAGCCAACGGATGAAGTAAAATGATGCCACATGGAAAGTGTGCTCAGATTGGTTCAAGGACTTGGTTATACTCTGTGTGGCTTGTTATTTATTATTGTTTGTCCAGGACCATGACATCAGGAAGATGACGCCATGACTTACAAGTGAGTTGGATTTCAATGCAAATTTACCAACCTCACTCTCTCCTCCAAAGCCATCTGGGTCCAGTGGTGAGATATAGATCAGGACAACTGGAAATGGCCCCTGTAGGGATTGTATAAAACTATTGCACTGGCTCGTAGCTGAGGAAGCTTGGAGAGGAAGCCTTACAGCTGGGTCTCTAAGAAGGAATTGCTACATGTGGGGGACAAGAGCCCTCAGTCTCGGTCTTCCCCTTTCCAACCATCTTTGGCCACTGGAGGGACCATGTTAACTTCAAAGGATCTGGATGATTTTGGAGTTTTTATCAGCTTCCTAGCAGTGTCTCTGAAAAGTCTGTCATTAGCATCTGTATCAGGAGCCAAGGATAGTCTGTATGTAATTGTGAAGGGCTACTTCAAAGCTCTAGAAGGAGTTCAGCAGAGAGAAACTACACAGTACCTAAGGGGAATTTTATGAAAACCCCATGAAAAGGAGAAAGGACTTGCAGAAACCAGAAGCTTTGAGATCCCCCTTTGGCACGTGGATTCTAAATTGGAGTTCACCTTCCCCTGAACTCTCCATGTACTGGTGGGAAAGTGTGGCACAGATTTTGAGGAGATGGTTTGCACCATCTATATCACCATTGTAAATACCCATTTCTAAAAGCTAATTAAACCTACCTGACTAATTGATATTAACTGACAATTGTCAGGAGGAAGCACTGCAGTGGGGGGCCTCATGTTTTATAGCACTAGGAAAAAAAATCCCTCAACACCTCAGGGTCCCCTAGAATGCTGAGGCATGAGAAGCAGCAGCTGCCTCTCTGGGAAGTCAACTTGTTAGTGAGAATTGGAATAGTAGCTGTAGTACATATCCTACATGTGCCTGCTTTGTACAGAGCGCTAGGATGAGGGAGATGCATATTTTACATAAGACACAGTCCCTGTCCTCATGGAGCTTACCATTAGGGAAGGGGAAATATGTAACTAGAACACAGAATAAGTACAATTGGAATTGGACTGACACCTCTCCTCCATACCACAATGTGGCAACATTCCCATTTTGGGAAATACCACTTGCAATCTTTCTCAAGTTGTTTCTTCCTTGTGCAATTTCTGTCAACCACCAAGAATGTGAAATGCATAGAGTCAGTGTTTTATTTCTTTGGAATCCCTCACAATGTGATCTGGCTTAGGTTTCAGTGTCCTGAGGCGTTATGACAGTGACATTTAGCTGTGGTATACATTCATATAGTCTCTCAATGTCTTCCTCTCCTTGTACCTTTTCTTCTCCCTCTTTTCATTTTACTCTTTTCCCTTTGGTCACTCTCCCTCCTGTTTGTATCTCTCACTCTCTTCCTCTCCCCCACTCCTCTTGTATTCTCTTATTCTCCTTTCCCTTCTCCCTCCTATTCATTCTATCCTTGTATCTTTTCCTCCCTCTCTTTTCCTTGTCTTTTCTTTCTTTCACAAGCTAGTGAATAGAGTACTAGACCTTGAGTCAGGAAGACCTGTGTTTATGTTCTGTCTCTGATACTTACCAGTTGTGTGACTTTGGGCAAGTCAATTAACCTGTCTGCCTCTGTTTCCTCATCAGTAAAATGGGACAATAATAGCACCTACCTCTCAGTGTTGTTATGAAGATCCGATCAAGTAATGTTTGTCAATGGCTTTGCAAATCTCAAAGCACTATATAAATAGAGCTATTATTATTAATTATTATTATTTATTAATTCCTGGAAGGATTGTGTTACCAGATCCACTTATTGGTGGATTCTGTCACATGAATGTGCCCATTCTATAGCTACCTCTTACGTACCCGTTCCGTTGTGTTCTTCTTCAACAGATAATAATAGTTCCTTCTCTTCCTTACTCTGGAACCTTATGATAAATGTGCATTTTCTAAATAACCCTGTGAGTATCAGGGCTGCTATCTATGGCCTAAACCACACAGACCATACAATAGATGTGTTATTTAGACCTAGCCAGGAACCATATGAAAGGTTTCTTTCTTCAGAACTGAGAATGATTTTAACATGGAAATTAGTGATGAAAGGAACCAGGAGTTTGGACCTCACCTTAGGCCTGGTAGCTTTCAAACTACTCTAATTTTCCCACATGAAGTTCACACTGCATTGTTCCACTGCTACTAGGAGTAGGAATGGGTGAGAATTTCCTGATACTCCATTTAATTTACAGGTTTTGCACTTCACCCCTTCCAATGACCAGGCCATCCTATAGCCAAGGCCTGGTTCTCCAGCCAGGTCTTTATAGTAGGTGGGCCATGCTGGCCAGGAATAACACATTTGTGTTGGAAAGCTACTGTCTAAAGGTTTACAAGAATCAGGCAAATGCCATGAGCTGAGTGTGTCTTTTCACTTAGCATGATGTGGTTTAAATCAGGCCCTGGAGCCCACTAAGACATTTTCCTCAGAGAAAAGACAGAGCTCGCATGTGCTGTATGTTCCTTCAAATCAGACAGCGTTTTCACCCAACAATTGGCACCGAAAGCCGGCTTTACGAGCTGCTACACTAGAAGTGAGTTTTATGCTGGAAACAAGTTTTACATCTGTTTCTGCAAGGATTGGACTTTTGTTTTTCTCTAAGGCTATACTGTGGGATCCGCAGAAGATCTCTACACGCTATACCTACTCCTTCCCAAAAGATCACCTATTTATTGGGCACTGTTATTCCATATTGAGCTTATGGACATTTCAGGAAGATAGCGTGATACAGTAGGCCAGGGAACACAACAATTAGTAGGTGTGGCAAATCATTCTCCTCTAGGCCTTAGTCATAAAATGGGGATTATAAATCCTGATGAGTTTTGCACAGAGTTGTAAGGATTAAATGTGATGATGTATGTGCTTTGTAAAGTGATTTTACGCATATGGCTTCGTGACACAGGACCTTACTGTCCTACATCCAGGTTCATAGTACCTTAAAGGGTCATCCTCTATCTTAATTCACTGTTTATGAGCCCCTAGTTCGGCTGAATCTCCCTTGACCAAGGTATAAGAAAAACCATGAGATCATAGTAAGACAAAAGACACTTTCACAAGACAAAATGCAAGGTTAAAGAACAAACAGCTAAATCAAGTCACGAGAATGCTCCCCACCCATTTTCCCAATCTATTACCTCCTACAGCTTGTGGAGCTGAGTGCTATGAGCCCACTGACTCTTGCTCCCCAACCTCTTCACCATGACCCTGTTGACCATGGAATGGGAGAGTTAGAGTCTTGTCCATTAGATGAACACTGAAGCCTCAGTAAGTAGAAGGTGCTGCTTTTTAGTACAGGAATTGGAAGCACTGAAGAGAACTTGTTTCCTCTCAGGACCAGAGGGTTAGAGGGGAGAAGAGCAGTGATGTGTTCAGCTGATGCTGCTCCTTCTACCATGAGTGCTAACACCTGCATGAGCTAGACACCGCTACTGGACATCTCAAACTGCATTTCTGGTAGACATCTTAAACCCATGTCCAAAACTGAACTCATTATCTTTTCCCCCAAATCATTCCCCCATCCCAACTTCTCTATTATTTCTCCCAGTCACCAAAGTTCCAAACTTAGGCGGCATTCTTACTCTCTCTCACACCCCATCTCCAGCCTGTTGCCATGTCCTGTCAATGTTACCTTTGTAACAGCTTCTCCTCTAACATTGCTACCACCGTAATTCAAGTTCTTGTCATCTCACACCTGGATAATTACAGCAGTCTGCTGGTTGGTTTGCTTGGCACAAGTCTCTCCCCATTCCAGTTCATCATCCACCCAGCTACCAAAATGATCTTCCTAAAGCTCAGATCTGACCACCTCATTCCACCTCTGGTCAGTCAACTTCAGTGGCTCTCTGCTAGGATCAAATACGGGGAATCAAAATACTTTGATAAAATACTAGGTTCCAAATGTTGGTGTTCAACTGTTTCAATCATGTCTGACTCTTCGTGACCCCTTTTGGAGTTTTCTCAGAAGAGATATTGGGGTGGTTTGCCATTTCCTTCTCCAGCTCATTTTACAGATGAGGAAACTGAGGCAAACAGGGTTAAGTGAATTGCCCAGGGTCACATAGCTAGTAAGTGTCTGAGGTTATATTTGAAGTCAGGAGGATGAGTCTTCCTGACTCCAGACCTGGCTGTCTATCCACTGTGCCCTAACTGCCCAGGTTCAAAATACTCAGCTTTTTTGTCCCCAAAATTTTAGTGCCATTTTAAGCTTCAATAGTTGTACAGCTAAAACTGTATAAAATTGGGGCGGAGCCAAGATGGTGGCGTGAAAGCAGTGACTTGCTTGAGCTCTCCCCCAAACCCCTCCAAATATCCATAAAAAATGGCTCTAAACAAATTCTAAAGCAGCAGAACCCACAAAAAGACAGAGTAAAACAAATTCCCAGCCCAAGACAGCCTGGATGGTTGATCAGAAAGGCATATCACACCAGGCCGGGAGAGGAACGCAGTTTGGTGTGGGCTCCCAGGCAGCAGTGAACCTGGAGCAGGCCTTAGACGACTGAATCGCAGGTAGCTGTGGGGGTTTCCAAACTCCTCAATCCACGAACGCCAAAGACAACTTAGAAGGTCGGTGGGAAAAGTCTGTTTTTGCGGTAAGACAGGAGCTACGTCAGAGCCAGTTCCAGAGCACAGAGCTCAGTCACCGGGGCAGTGGCTGTGTCCTGAGCTTCCGGCCCACAGACTGAGGGGGAATCAAGTGGCTGATCAGAGGGGGACTGCAGGGATCTCTTTGCTGGTGCTGAGGCAGGAATCTCTTGCTTTGCCCGTGCTTGGATCTGGGACACAGTTCTGGGTAGCATTCCTAGGGTGAGGATGAGTGCTGGCACGGTGAAAGCTTGTAGTGGCAGTGGAGAGCAAACCCTCCTCACAGTTACAAGAGAGAAAAGACTGCTTGTGGCCAGTCACTCAAAGACCAGAGCATAGGCCAGGAAAACAGTAAACACCTCTACCCTTATCATACCACCTTGGAAGCACTGAAAATTTACAGGTCCCTAGAAGTATCTCTGAAAACAGCTATACAAACCCCCGAAGCTTGGGACAGTACATTCTCCACATTGTAAGCAGACTCCCTACCTTAACAAAGAGTTGAAAACTCAAGTAGTTGGCTGGGATCATGAGCAAGCCTCACAAAAAGAGTCAGACTATATTATCTTACTTTGGTGATAAAGAAGATCAAAACATACAGCCAGAAGAAGACAACAAAGTCAAAGCTCCCACATCCGAAGCCTCCAAGAAAAATATGAATCAGTCCCAGGCCTTGGAAAAGCTCAAAAGGCATTTTGAGAAGCAAGTAAGAGAAGTAGAGAAAAAACTGGAAAGAGAAATGAAAGTGATGCAAGAAAATTATGAAATACAAGTCAACAGCTTTCTAAAGGAGACCCAAAAAAATACTGAAGAAAATAACACCTTAAAAAATAGCCTAACCCAAATGGCAAAAGAGGTCCAAAAAGCCAATAGGGAGAAGAATTCCTAAAAAGCAAAATTGGCCAAATGGAAAAGGAAGTCCAAAAGCTTACTGAAGAAAATACTTCCTTAAAAATTAGAATAGAGCAATTAGAAGATAGTGCTTTATGAGAAATCAAGACACAGTAGAACAAATCCAAAAGAATGAAAAATTAGAAAACAATGTGAAATATCTCATTGGAAAACAACTGACCTGGAAAATGATCCAGGAGAAGAATTTAAAATTATTGGACTATCTGAAAGCCATGATCAAAAAAAGAGCCTAGACACCATCTTTCAAGAAATTATCAAGGAAAACTGCCCTGATGTTTTAGAACCAGAGGGCAAAATAGAAATTGAAAGAATCCACCGATCTCCCTCTGAAAGAGATCCCCAAAGGAAAACTCCTAGGAGTATTGTAGCCAAATTCCAGAGTTCCCAGGTCAAGGAGAAAATATTGCAAGCAGCCAGAAAGAAACAATTCAAGTATGGTGGAAACACAATCAGGATAACACAAGATTTAGCAGCTTCTACATTAAGGGACCGCAGGGCATGGAATATAATATTCCGGAGGGCAAAGGAGATAGGATTACAACCAAGAATCACCTACCCAGCAAAACTGAGTATAATCCTTCAGGGTAAAAAATGGTCATTCAGTGAAATAGAGGACTTTCAAGCATTCTTGATGAAAAGACCAGAGCTGAGTAGAAAATTTGACTTTCAAATACAGGACTCAAGTGGAACATGAAGAGGTAAACAGGAAAGAGAAATCATAAGAGACTTATTAAGGCTGAACTGTTTACATTCCTGCATGGAAAGATGATATTTATAACTCATGAGACCTTTGTCAGTATTAGGGTAGTGGGAGGGGAAAAATTATATATATATATATGTATAGATAGATAGATAGATAGATAGATAGATAGATAGATAGATAGATACATAGATAGATACATAGATAGATACATAAGTAGATACATAGATACATAGAGGGCACAGGGTGAGTTGAAGACGAAGGGGTGATATCTGGAGAATAAAATTAAGTGGTGAGAGAGGATTATACTAGGAGAAGGAGAAAGGGAGAGGTAGAATGGGGTACATTATCTCACACAAAATAGACAAGAAAAGGTTCTTACAGTGGAGGGGAAGCAGGGGAAGATGAGAGGAAATGAGGGAATCTTATTCTCACAGGATTTGGCTTAAGGAGGGAATAACATATACACTCAATTGGGTATGGAAATCTGTCTTACCCTACAGGAAAATAGGGGAGGAAGGGGACAAGAGAGCAGGGGGATGATAGAGAGAAGGGCAGATTGGGAAAGGGGTAATTAGAAGGAAGTACTTCTGAGGAGGGACAGGGTCAAAAGAAAGAATAGAATAAATGGGAGGGCAGGATAGGATTAAGGGAAATAGAGTTGGTTTTTCACAACATGTCTACTATGGAAGTGTTTTGTGTAACTGCACATGTTTGGCGTATTGAGTTGCTTGCCTTTTCAATGAGGGTGGGCGGGGTGGGAGGAAGGGAGAAAATTTGGAACCCAAAGTTTTAAAGACACATATTTAAAAAAAATGTTTCCACATGCAACTGGGAAATAAGAAATACAGGAAATGAAGTACAGAAATCTATCCCGCCCTACAGGAAAATAGAAGGGGAAGGGGATAAGAGAAGGGGGTGGGGAGAGATAGAAGAGAGAGGCAGACTAGGGGAAGGGGTATTCAGAATGCATGCCATCTTGGGGTGGGGGGAGGGGAGAGATGGGGTGAAAATTTGGAATTCAAAATCTTGTGGAAGTAAATGTTCAAAACTAAAAATAAATAAATTTATACATATACATACATATATATATATAAAAACTGCATAAAATCCTCTCTGACATTTTAAGTTCTTGGTGACCAGGCCTCTTCCCATTTTTCCATTCTTCTTTTACCTTACTACCTTTCTGCATAATCCAGTGACACTGGCCTCCTTGATGTGCTTTGAACAAGATACTCCATCTCCACACTCTGATCCTTTTTGCTTGTTGTTCCCCCCCCACACACACACACCCTGCCACACGCCTGGAATTCTCTTCCTCCTTATGTCCACCTGCTGTCTTCCTTCAAATCCCACCTAAAATCCTACTTTCTTAAGGAAGTCTTTCCTGATTCAGTTCAACTATAGTGCCTTCTCTCTGTGTTTATCTCCAATTTGTCTGTTTGTCTGTCTGTCTGTCTGTCTCTCTCTCTCTCACACACACACACACAGACACTAACACAGACACACACACATCTTGTTTATACATAGCTGTCTTAATGCTTGTCTTTCCTATTAGATTGTAAGGTCATTGAAGACAGAGGATTAGCTTTTGCCTTTGTATCTCAAGAACTTAGCATAGTCTCTGGCACACAGTAGATGCTTAATAAATGCTTGTAGACTTTGCACTAAGGGGAAATATCCCTTGCTTCTAGCTGCAACTTCCATTTTTCTCCTCTTTCTCTGACATTTTTTTTTCTTGATGGCCTCAGATTCACTAGGCTTCTATCAAGTGTTTCTCCCCAGCATTTTAAAGCTCTTGACCTTGTGAGGGCTTTCTTGAATTGATTTTATTGCCATGGGAATTGGTAGAAATTACAAATTACAATCTCACTACACTTTCACAAATGATCTTTAGTTCCTATGATGGAAAAAAAAAGGAGAAGAGAATAATATAGTAGCTAACTTCGACCTGGTGTAATGGCTACAGCACTGGGCTTGGAGTCAGGACCACTTGAGTTTAAATCCTGCCTCAGACACTTAATTAGCTGTGTGACCCTAGGCAAATTACTTAACCTTATCATGGTAGCTGCTAAATTTTGTGTGGTCCCGAATGTGACTCTGTGATATTTGAATAGTTTCTTTCTGGCTGTTTTCAGTATTTTCTCCTTGACCTGGGAGCTCTGAAATTTGGCTATAATATTCATAGGAGTTTTCATTTTGGGATCTTTTCTAGGAGAAGATTGGGGGAATCTTTCAATTTTTAATTTGTCCTCTGATTCTATGCTATCTAGGCAGCTTTCGTTTATAATTCCTTGAAACCTGGGGCAGCTAGGTAGTACAGTGGATAGAGCACTGGCTCTGATGTCAGGAATGGTTGCGTTCAAATCCGGCCTCAGACCAAACACTTGACACTTACCAACTGTGTGACCCTGGGCAAGTCACTTAACCCCAGTTGCCAAAAAAAAAAAAGATATAATTTCAAGGAATATAATTCCTCAAAACATGATGTCTAGGCTTTTTTTTTTATTGTGGCTTTCAGGTAGTCCAATAATTCTTACATTATCTCTCCTAACCCTCTCTTCTAGGTCAGTTGTTTTTCCTATGAGATATTTCACATTTTCTTTTATTTTTTCATTCTTTTGGCTTTGTTTTATTGTTTCTTAATGTTTCACAGACTCAGAAGCTTCCACTTGACCAATTCTGATTTTCAAGGAGCTATTTTCTTCAGTATTTTTTGTGCCTCTTTTACCAAGCTGTTAATTCTCTTTTTATAATTTTCTTGTGTTACTCTCATTTCTTTTCTCAATTTTTCCTCTACTACTCTTATTTTATTTAAAAAATAATTTTGGCTCCTTTCTTTGGCTTATATCCAATCTGCATTTTTCTTTGAGGTTTTGTTTATAGATGTTTTCAAGTCATGATCTTTTCTGGGTTTGTGTCTAACTTCCCTGTCACTATAATAGCTTTTTATTGTGGTCAGGTTCTTTTTTTGGTTGTTTGCTCATTTTTCAAGTTTATTTTTTTTTCACTTTGGACTTCAGCCAAGAGTTGGGTTCTGTTCACCTCTGGGGGTGGAGGAGATGTCTGATAGGATATTCTGACTTTTATGTCCTGCTGCTTTCACAGATAGATCTGGGGGCCTGTCACTTTTCAGTGCTTCCAAGGTTGTGTAATCCAGGGAGAGTTCTGGTCCCTGCCTTCTTGGTCAGGGTTCTGCTCCTTACCCAGGTAAAGCTCCTACTCTCTTGCAACTACCCCTTTTTGCACTGGAACTCTGACCTAGAACTGGGTAATACGTAATGGAGTTGCCAAATTGAGACTGAGTGTGCACCCAGTGCTAGCACAGGTGTACCTGGAATCCTTCTGACCAGGTGTTCAGTCCACTTACCTTCCCTGTGCACTAGTGCCAATGTTACTGCTGCTGCCACCTCCAAGGCCCACAGCACATACCACTTCTACCATACTGCACTCCCAACCCCAGTTTCCCAGACTTCTCTGTCTTCCTAAGCTGTCCTGTGCTGGAAAAATGATTAGCTGTGATTTTTAGATTTTAGATTAGAATTTAATACTATTCACTTTTAAAAGTTGTTTAGAAGGGCATATTGGGAGAGTTAAAAAAATGCTCACTTCCTTCTGCCATCTTAGCTCTGCCAACTTAGCTCTGCCACCACGACCTCTTTTCTCTATCTGGTCGGTGTCCTTTCTAAAAGGTGATGCCTAGAACAGAACACAAAACTAGATGTGATCTGACCTGAATAGACCATAAGTGCGCTCTTGCCTCTCTTGTTCTAGAAACTGTGACATTCTTAAACTAGACTAAGATTGCATTAGCAATTTTTTTGGCTGCCACGCCACAATTCAACTAAATTCATCAAGCATTTATTGAGCACCTACTATTTGCCAGGTACTATTAGATGTTGCCACATATACATAGCTGTATTGCCCTACCCACATGGGGCTGTCAGGAAACTATTTTTTTATATGGGAGGAAGGGAGGGAGACCAAGGTCTCTCTTCTTCCTTGCTTTGAGCTGTCTACTCCAGCAAGTGTTATTTCAGGCTGACTCTCAAAGGAGTGGGGTGAGAGGGTGCCTCATGGAGAGCTATGCCTTGCCCCTTCTGGCCTCTCTCCAACAATGGGAATAATTTTAGTACCTTGTGTTTTTATAGGGCTTGTGAGGTGCCTTGGAGTTGGAATAATTTTGAAAGTCTTCGGGGGCAAGGTGTGGGAATACTGATTGAGCCTAGTTTCTGCTTTGTTAGTAACTTAACATGTGACCTTTGGTAAATCACATATCTGGGCCTTGGTTTCCCTCTCTGTAAAGTGAAGGGGTTAGACTAGATAGCCTCAAAATTCCCTGCCAACTTCGTGAGTATAGAAAGCCTCAGAGGACACTTGCTTCATTCACATCCTGGTTATAGGCTAGCCCTACAAGGCCCAGTCACCAAGTTACAAATAGCAACAAGTTTATCACCCCTTTCTGGGCAACCACCCAGGGGAGGCTCAGCCCCAGAGCTGCTCCTGAACCTGTCCACATCCTCTCCTCAGGAGAAATGGAATCCCCTGGCATCCACTCACCCCACTCCATCTTGTGCCCCCTGGGGAACCTGGCCCTCTTTCCGGGCTCCTCTGGAGAAGGTATCACAGTTGTTTCCATTGATGATAATGCCAAACCTTTGGGAGAACCTGGCTTCAGATACTGCAGAGAACCACCTCTGATGGCAGCAAAAAACTGGCCCCCAACTCCTAGGCTGCCAGCCAGCCTGTTATCTTGCTCTTTCCCTGCCTGTGTGTTGATATAATTTTCGGGCAGGGATTTCTGCCCCAGCACATATCGCCAACTCTTCTGTCATGGTCTGAGCTCTCACATAAGGGTTTGGTCATGTCCCAAACCCCTCCTCTGGTGCATTAATGCTCTTGGGCAATACAGACCAAAGGGTGCATTGTTGTGGTGATTTTAGAACCAAAGAATCACAGTGCTAACACTGAAATGGACCTTGGAGATCTTAGGATTTAGGGTTGAAAAGGACCTTGGAAGGGCCATTTGGAACTGAGGCACCCTCATCAGTTTATGGGAGAAGATACTGAGATCCAGAGACAGGAGGACACTTACCAAAGGAAACCCAGTGAGTCAGTGTGGTCTAGTGGAAACAGATCTAGACTTAGTATCAGGAAATCTGGGCTCCAATCCCAACTATGACATTTATTGCCAACGTGACCTTGTTACTTGAGCTTTCTGAGCTTCAATGTCCTCATCTGTTCAATGGAGGCAATAATGCTTGTATCACCTAACTTATAAGGTTGTTAAGAAGGAAGGACATTTATAAAAATGCTACAGGAATGTGAGCTGATCTTGTAGTTGTCCATTTGAATGAATTCATCAGCATTTCCTGATCCCTACCTTTTCTCCAGGTGAAATCGATCTTTCTCAAAATTTTTCCTCCCATTTCCTTCCTCTTCTAAACTCTTCACAGTACTTTGCCTGGATTTCTCCTTTGCCTTTATCTCATTCCCCCTTGTATCATAACTATTAATGTATTTATTCTTCCTGCCCATTAGATTCTAAGTTCCTTGAAAGTAGGGCATGTGTTGTATCTATTTTTGATATTCCCCAGTGCCTAGTTGCACACAGTAGGGGCTTAATGAATATTTGCTGAATTCAGGTAGCAATAAACCCTCTAACTTTCAATAGCTATACATAGACACCTTTCTCTACCTTTATACAAGAGGTGCTTAAGGGAGCACATCTCCTGCCTGTCTCGTTCCTCAATACATCTTCTCAAAACAAGGTGGATAAAACAATGGGAATAAAAACACGACCTTATATTTTCTATGGGTGTTTAAGCTGCCCTGGAAAGTGAGGGGAGCTCTGAAAGGCAGAAAGGACCATGGAAAAATAGGTTGAGCCTAATCTGGTCCCATCTGCATCTTCCTCTTCCTCGATTAATTTTTAGAGAACCATTGGCTCATTGGTGAAGTCCTTGAAACCTGTGCATTACCAGCTTCAAGTCTTTACCACTCTGGGCATGCTGGGTGAGTACAGTCTCTTTCTTTTTTGTTCTAGTACATGGGCCCAAATAAATTCTAGACTCAAGGGATTCAAGGCTAAGATGTTAGGATATCCCTTTCCAATTAAATTCTGCTGGTACTCTCTTCTTGGCAGAGTCTTCTTCCTTCTAGACCTCTTCCTCCTGGTACAAAAGACATTTCATTTCTGGAAACTCTCCTTCGTTAATATTCCCCAACACACTAGGCTGGAAGGAAACATTGGTCTCCTTACTCACCACTGCCATTTCTAGGCTCTTTCTAGGACCTAGAACACTGTTACTCAATGACCTCTCCTTTGAAGTTTGCTCTAATTGCTTAGATGACCCAGTCTAGACTTTTGTTGCTACAATTCGCTGGCTTTCAGACAACCCTCCCACCTTTCTGAAGGAGTTCACCATCTAACTGACAGTCTTTTTATTTCCACCCCCACTCTCTTACTTGTAGACAATATATAGGTCATTGCTCCCCCCTCTCCAATACCACTGTCTCCTCAATTTCCATTCACCACAACCACCCAGACTGGCCTCCTCTTCTTCCTTTTACAGTCTCAACTGTAGAGCTGACCAGTCCAGCCATACACTCACTTGTACTCTGTAATCTCTTGTCCTCTTATGTCACTTCTCAATATTTGTCACAGCTCAGCCCTGGGTTACCCCTGCCACCTGTTTTCTCTTGCTACTACTTCTCCTCAGAATGTTGCTAATGAAAGCGTGGTGACCATGCTGACTCTAGCCATTACAAATTCATACTGTCTGGCACTAATTCAGCCCTCACTGCTCTACAGCAATCCCTTTAGTCTTTCTAGATTAAGTCCCTAATACACTCCCCACAGCAGCTATTCCAGACTTTCTCCTGTCTCTTTAAGCCCCTTACCCTACCCTCTCTTTCAACAGAAGACCTTATTTCCAAATTTACTGAGAAAAATCATGGCCTTCTGCCATTACCTCCCTGTTCTCCCTTACTTTCCATGTCAAAACCATGTGCAGATGTAGCCATCATCACTCCCCTCTCCCATCATCCTCTCCTTTGTTTCAGTCTTTGAGGAAAAGCTGACATTTCTCCTTGCCCAGGTCAACACCACTGAGTGGCCTTTTTACCAGCTGGAATATTCCCAATAAGGTTATGCTGGTGTGGTATCCTTCCTACTGGTCAGTGTGGCTTTCTTCAAATAATCCAGCTGTTCTAAAAGGAATTTGCCTTCCAGGTATAGATTTGCCAACCCACATACTTAGGGGCATTTGTATTTGTAACAATGGAATTGCCTGGGCATCCTGCCTTTCAGGCCTCCTCCACTGCAAGTACCATTCACTTGGACCTCAGACCTCCTGAGGACTCCAGGAGGTGTGAACAGCATTGGAGTGAGGGTGGCCTTGTAAACTACTCTCACTTATGGCAAATACAGTCCTCTAAGGAATTTCCAGTGAGAAAAGATGAGGGCTAGAGATCTTAATCTGAAGCTGCCTTTCTGGTCACTTACAGGAAAGGAAAACAGTACTTAAAGACTTGGGCAGGAGTGGTGGAATGGAGACATAAGAAGTCAAGGAGAGCAATATGGGAAAGGAGCAGGTGAGTGTAATTAAAATAATCGTATTTTAACCCATTACTGATGTTTCTAAAGAAGATCTGAAGATTCTTACTTTCTAGCTTTGTTTTCTCATTCTACAGAAATAAGTGTTGTGCTTTGTGAAAAAAGATGAATTAACCCTTTAGCCTTGCTCCACTAGCTGATTATCCTGCAGCAGCATAAGATTTTAAATTTCTCTTCTTTTTAAAGCCTGATTACTTTAACCAGTTGTTCCCATGTTCTTTAGAACCACCTGCATTTCTAATTTCAATCAGTGTGAATTTAGGGGGGAAAAAACTTCCTTTTCCCCTCTAGTTTTATCCTTCCCACCTTTCCAAACTTCTGACCTTCTGAAGGGAATAATAATTCCTTTCTATGCCATCTATGATCCAGTCATACTGGCACAAACCCATCCCACAAAATGTTCCATGTTTTGTCTCTGTGCTTATGCATCTGGAAGACACTCCCTCCTTGCCTCTGCCTCATGGAACCATTGGTTTTGCTCAAGACCACCTCAAGTGTCTGCTGCAGGAGGCCTTTCTTGATACCTCCAGGTATAATTTTTCCCAATATTACCTTACATTCATTTTGCATATAATCTGTATAAACTCATGGATGTATATATTGTTTCTCCCATTAGAATGTAAGCTCCCTGAAGGCAGGACTATTTCACTTCTGTCTTTGTATCCCCAGTGCTTAGCAAGGTACCTGGAACACAGTAGGTGCTTAACATGTAATGGGGTATAATGACCAAGTGAGGCCAGTCTTTCAAGCAAATGCAGATATTTGGTTTCAACTCAAATGACCATTGGGAAACTTAGTGGGAACCAGTTTCCAGCCATGATGTCTTTGGGGACATTACTATGTAATTGACCATGGAGCCAACAGGCCTGAGTACTCAAGAGCGGCCAAGCCAGAACTGAGTGTGCATACAAAAAAGGTCTACCTGGGCACATCTCAGCCTCTTTCCTTGGCAGCTTCAAGTGAGTGGAGCTATTTTGAGATATCAGGTTGGGGAGGAATAGATGGTACATTCTCTTGCCTAGGTACTGTCTGTCCATTAACCCATGGCACCTTGATTTATTTTATGTTTACTCTTTCCTGATTGTAGGAGAATGAGTAATCTGAGATGGGAATATCCAGGCAACTTTATGTGTCCAGGGGATCCAGAGGTTACTGAAGACATTAGCTATGTTAGGGGTCAACAACTACGGAGGCACCTGCAGACAGATGTGGAAAGACAGGAGCCAAGGAGACAGTGATAGATTCAGGGAGTGAGAGTCCTCACCGCAGAGGCACATACCAGCTGTGGATTCAACAGAGGCACTGAGCCTTAAGACCCAGCCGGCCTCCCTGCCCAACAAAGATTTGCACCTAAGGGTAACTTCATGAGAATACTGTGGAGGGAGAAGGGGACTTCCACAGCCAGGAGTTAGGAGGTACCTCTTTGTCAACATGTTCCCTACATGCATGCTTCTCAACATTTGTACTTTCAGCTTGAGGCTGCTTCTCCAGGTAATTTGTGTATGCAAGTACAGTGTACTCCCAATTTTGGGAGGTGGGGGTGGGGTGGGGTGGGGTGGGATGCAGGATTATTTTGCACCAATTGTTCTTACTTTATCTTATTCATAAATCCTTTTTCTAGAAAAAAAAGGAATTGATAGTACTGGCAAACTTTTAATGGGGAGCACATTAGTTAGGGCTTGTTAACAACAGTAACAGAAATCCCAGTCCCTCCAGGTTGACCCAGAACCCTTGGAGAGAAGCAAACAATTCAGCTCCCCCCACTTAACCTCGTGCCAGCACCAGCAGGGGTAATGAGCCCAGAGTAGGTCCTATTCTTGTTCATTAATTATTTGATCGATTCTTTTTGACTAAAAGGGTCTGAGGCAAACCTTCTTTGCATTTTTGTCAGGCTTCTTTCAAAGGCCCTTGCAGATGTGGGGTCAATTGGTTTCCTTACTAGCTAGAAAACTGGTGTTGAAGGACATGAAGAAGAACCAGTTTATACTGCCGATTTGGGGTTGGAAATGTGCTAGAAAACACATACTTTCCTTTATATGTATTCCTAATGGGCTACGTTCGAAAAGCACAGCAATGCTGTCATGGCTTGTAAGGGATATATAAAACCTCATGGCTTAAAATTTGTTGAGTGTCCTTTGAGTCTTGGGTTTTAGTCACTCCCTTTATGACCCTGGCCATATCATTTAACCTCTTTCTTTTAATTGAAAAGAAAAAAAAAAGCTGACTTGGGCTCTAGTCCTGGCGCCATCACTAATTAACTGTGTGACCCTGAGAAAGGCTCTTCTCCTCTCTGGGCCTCATTTTTTTCCTTTGTAAAATGAAGCCACTGGATGAGCTGATCTCGAAGGTCCCTTCCAGCTCTGATGCCCTAAATTCTAGCCATAGTTTGAATGTGCCAAACTTTGTAATTTATAGAAAGAGAATACAATAGGGCTTAATGATCATTGTTTCCATATCTCATAAAAATTGTTGGCCTGTGTTTCACTGAGTTGGAAAATGCTGATGTGCTGAAAGAAGCTTGGGGAAATATTGATGACTTTCTCAGAGTTCGTAAGATCACCTCTTCCATTAAGCCTTTTCTGACAAATGAGGATGGAAGTGGATTCCTTATAAATACACATAATCTCAACCTACATCTAGACACCTCATTGATTGGCCAACAATAGTTTCCAACCTAAGCCTCACTTGGTCATTGTTTGGGCCCTGATAGCTCAGAGTGAGTGTGAATAGCAATTGTTTCTATTTTGGCCAGGAACCCTGAGGGTCTTCTCTTCCCAGATTTTGTTTTTGTTTTTGTTTTGTTTAGACTAGGTAAAAGGGCCCATTCTTTGCCCCATTTCTTACCTAGCCTTAATCACTGAATGGGTGCTGTCTCACTCAAACTGAAACCTGGGAAAGACCTTATCTTAAAAAAGCCAAGGTCTCCCACTGTATCTGGGGCCATCTGCAATGGTCCTGGTTTACATCCTGTCCCTGGACCCAAATCGCTTTGGAGGAGAGAGTGAGGCTGGTCACTTTGCACAGCTCTCTCTCACTGAAATCTAATTCACTTGCAAGTCATGGCCTCACCTCCCTGATTCATGGTCTTATTCCAGAGTGAAGGACAACCACTCACCACTCCCATGGAGAATCATTGTAACACTCTTCTGTGCTTTAATTTGGCTTGTACTTGTGTGTTCTTGGGTATGTTTATCTCTCTTCTCTCTATCTAAGACCTACCTCCTCACCAAGTGAGGCAGAACTCGATTTACTTCCTCATGGAAGCTGCTGGTGCAGTGGGTAAAGTGCTGGGTCTGAAGTCAGGAAGACCTGAATTCAAATCTGGCCTTAGATACTTCCTAGCTGTGGACCTTGGACAAGTTACTTAACTTCTGTTTGCCTCAATTCCCTCAACTGTGAAGTAGGGATACTAATAACATCTACCTCACAGAATCATTGTGAGGATCAAATGAGATACTATTTGTAAAAAAAAAAATGTTTACCACAATGTGTCTGACACATAATAGGTACCTTATAAATACCTATTCCCTCCCCACTTTACCCTATTTTGGTTAGACCACATCTGGAGTGGGTTTTATTTTTAGTTCATCTCTGAGTACCACATCTTGGGAAGGCCATGGATGATCAGGAGAGTATCTGCAACCAAGATGGTACAAGACTTTGAGAACTTGCATCTAAAAATCAATGGAAGGTACTGAGGATGGCCTCAGTTTCCTAATCTATAAGTGAGCAGATTAGACTAGATAACCTTCCTGGATTCCTTCCATGATCTTATGACTAGATGATTATCAAATGGGCTTCCAGCTTTAAGTAGGTAGTATTGTGATCAATCCTAAGCTTAGCACAGGGAAGAGAAGACTTAGTGGAGAACATGATGTCCCTTTTCACCTAGTTAAAGGGCTGTCATGTGAAAGAGGGTTTAGACTTTCTGTTTGGCTTTAGAGAACAGTACTAGGAGTGATGAAGACAAGTCACAGAGACAGATTTTATTATTATATAAAGAACTTCCAAACCATTGGAGTCATATGAAAGTATAATGGGTTGCTTCAGGAGGTAGCAGATTCCTCCATTTATGGAGATCACCAAATGAACGCTAGATGACCTCCCCCTCCCCCTTTTTATCCTCTTGTTGAAAATGATGCAAAAGGAGGATTGAGGGTAGATAGCCAAATAGGCAATAAATTACCTGGCTCTCCCAAATTTCCCTCCAAATAACTTAAAATAACACCTCAAATTGAATTTTATTATGGCAGAAATAATTAAAAGTATGGGTAAAGCTGTTGATCAGCCCGGTATAATTTGGGAGAATATTAGGAAGGATCTGACCTACTTGGATGGTACTCTATTCAGGAGAAAAGTGCAGATACCATTGAATCAACAAACAGCAAATCTTGGGTGTTTGTGGCAGCCACGGTTTCAGGATCAGGAGGCTGATGGGGAGAACTGCAGAAGAGCCAGGTATGGTCCTGGGATAAGCTGCCTGTGGGTGAGGAGTAGCAAGCACAGGCTAGGGAGTTTGGTCACAGAAGGATGGGGGACCTGCTTACTGTTTTAGATGGAGGGGACTAGTTTTGGTCCCTCACAGGATTGTGGCAGGGGGAGAATGGAGGCCAGTGGTACATTTTCCTGACTGCAAGGAATAAGGAGTGAAAGCATTTGCAGTGGCAGCAGTGGGGATGGGATGGGATGGGGAGGGGAGTGCCCTGGTTGTGTCTCAGAAGTGGAAAGGAGTACTTGAGGTTGCTCCAAGGCATAAGCCAGAGGAGCAGTGATCACACCTGGCTTTGGATCATATAGCAGCACATTGGAAGAACCAGAAAGTCTAGGATGTCCAGATAAAGCTCTGAAAACAACAGCTCAAAAAAAAAAAAAACCAAAACCCTGAAGTCTGAGACATTTTTATCCCCACACCCTGGGGAGGAGAGCCCAACCCTAACTTAAGTTAACTGCCAAGAAATAGACCCTTAGAGGGCAGGTAGGTGGTGCACTGGATAGAGCACCGGCCCTGGATTCAGGAGGATCTGAGTTCAAATCCAGCCTCAGACACATAACATTTACGAGCTATGTGACCCTGGGCAAGTCACTTAACCCATTGCCTAGACAAAAAAAAAACATAACAAAACAAAACAAAAAAGAAATAGACCTTTAAAAATGAGTAAACAACAGAAAAAGAAACTTACCATAGATAGCACCATGGTACAATGAATTCAAAACTGCTACTTATAAAGGTTCAAAGAAAAATGTAAAATGATCACAAACCCAAAAAGAGCTTAAAAAAGACTTTAAAATCAAATAAGAGAGGAAGAGGAAAAATTGGGAAAAGAGATAAGAGTAATGCAAGAAAATCAAGAATATTATGAAAAGAAATCAACCAATAGGAAAAATAGATCCAAAAACTTACTGAACAAAACACAACTTAAAAATTAGAGTTGGGAAAGAGACGGCTAATGACTTCATAAAACATCAATAAATAATTAAGCAAAAAATTAAGCAAAAAAAATAAAAATTTAAAAAAATAAGCAAAAAAAATTAAGTTAAAAGAACGAAAAAATAGAAGAGAATATGAACGATTTCACTGGAAAAACAACTGACCTGGAAAACAGATTGAGGGAAATTAATATAAGAATTGTTGGGCTACCAGAAAGTCATGATCAAAAAAAGTCCAGCTTAGCTATTCTCAGCAATATAATGATCCAAGACAATTACAAAGGATTCATGATGAAAAATTCTGTCTACCTCCAGAGAAAGAACTGATGGAATCTGAATGCAGATCAAAGTATACTATTTTTCACTTTCTTTATCTGTTTTGTATTTTTTGTCTATGTTTTCTTTCACAACATGATTAATATGGAAATACGTTTTGTGTGATTTTATATGCATAACCCATATCAAATTATTTACCATCTCAGGGTGCAGGGAGAGGAGGGAGGACAGGAGAGAATTTAGAACTCAAAATTTCAAAGCAACAAATGTTAAAAAATTTTTTACATGTAATTCAGAAAAATAAAGTATTCAAAAATAAAATAAAATAAAAATATTAACTATAATGACAACTGATTAAGAAACTCTCCATAGAAAGTACTGGCAACTGTTGAATGGAAATAAAAAGGAAGGTTATCATAAAATAAAGAGTGTAGACATTATGCTTCAAAAACCTTATTAAGGAAATTTGCTTTGAAGTTTTAGATCTAGAGAGCAAAACAGAAATTGGAAAAAATCCACTGATCACTGCTTGAAAGAGATGCCAAGATGAAAACTCACAAAAACATTATAGCTAAGTTCCAAAGCTCTCGGGTCAAGGAGAAAATATTACAGGCAACTAGAAAGAAACAATTCAAATATTGTGGAGCTACGGTTAGAATAACACAAGATTCAGCATGTCTACATTAAAAGACTAAAGAATGTGGAATAAAATATTCTGAAGAGCAAAGGAGCTGTGTTTGCAACCAAGAATAACCTACCCAGCAAAGCTAATGGACTAAAGGATTTTCAGACATTCTTAAGGAACAGACCAGGACTGAACAAAAAATTTGACTTTCAAGTATAAGAATCAGGAGAAACATGAGAAGGTAAATGTGAAAGACTAATCACAGGGAATTTAGTGTAGTTAAACTGTTTATTGTTTTTAAGGGAAAATAATATATGTAAATCTTAAGAATGTTATCATTAGTAGGGTAGTTAGAAAGAGTGCACACAATTTAAGTTGATTATGATGGGATTATCCTAAAAAATAAAATTAGGTAAGAGAGAAGAAAAATGGAGCAAACCATCTCATACAAAAGAGGTGTGAATGGAAGAACTTTTGTGGTGGAGGAGAGGATAGAGTGGAGGGTGGGCAGTGTGGGAACCTTATTCTCATTATAATTGGGTTAAAGAAGAAATAACATCTATTTCTAGCAGGTTATAAAAGTCTTCTTAACTTACAAAAGAGAAATAGGAGGGAAAGAGGATAGTTTAAGGGAAGGACTCTGAAAAGGGGGTGTGGATTGGGAAGGCAGTGGTCAGAAGTAAGTTAGACTTCTGAGGAGGGATAAGGGGGCAGATAAACAGTGGGCAAAATAGAATGGAGGGAAATATACAACTACTAATTAAAACTTTGAATGTGAATGAGACGAGCTTACCCATAGAAACAGGAACAGACAGCAGAATGGATCAAAACCCAGGACCTGGCAATATGTTGTTTATAAGAAACACATTTAAAAATGAGTGAACCACATAGAATAAAAATAAAGGGCTGGAGTAGAATTATTTATGCTTCAGCTGATGTAAAAAAAAAGCAGGGGTAATAATATGATCTCAGACAAAGTTAAAACGAAAGTAGCATAATTAAGATATGAACAGGGAAACAGTATTATTTTGAAAGATACCATAGGTAATGAAGTAATATCAATACTAAACATATACATATATGCTATAGCATCCAAATTTATAAAGGAAAAGGTAAATGCATTACAGGTGGAAATAGATAGCAAAACTAAAATAGTGGGAGACTTTAACTTTCCCATCTCAGAATTAAATAAACCTAACTATAAAATAAATAAGAAAGAAGTCAAGGAGATGAATAAAATCTTAGATAAGCTAGATATGACAGACATCTAGAAAAATCGAATAGGAATAGAAATATACCATTTTCTCATTGGTACATGCTACCTTTGCAACAATTGGCCACATATTAGGACATAAAAACCTTATAGTCAAATGCAGAAAAGCAGAAATATCAAATGTATCCTTTTCATATCATCATGCAATGAAAATTACATTTAATAAAGAACCATGGATTAAACAGTAATTGGAGACTGAATAACTTAATCTTAAAGAATAAATGGGTGGAAGAACAAATCATAGAAACAACAAATAATTTTACTAAGGAGAATGATAATAAAGAGAGAACATGCCAAAACTTATGAGATATAGAGTAATAAGAGGAAAATGTATATCTCTAAATGCTTCCATCAATAAAATAGAGAAAAAGCAGATCAGTGAATTACGTATGCAATTTAAAAACTAGAAAAAGAACAAATTAAAAATCCCCAGTTAAACACCAAATTGGAAGTACTGAAAATTACAGGTGAGAGTAATAAAATTGAACATAAAAACCCCATTGAATGAATAAATAAAACTAGGAGATGGTTTTATGGGAAAAAAAACCAATGGAACAGTTAAGCCATTGGTTAATATGATTTTAAAAAGAGAGAAGAAAACCAAATTGCTAGTATCAAAAATGAGAAGAGTGAATATACTACTAAGGAAGATGAAATTAAAGCAATTATTAGGAGTTAGTTTGTCTAATTGTATGCTTATAAGTTTAATAATTTAAGTGAAATGAAAGAATACTTGCAAAAATATAAACTGTCCAGATTAACAGAAGAGGAAATAGAATATCTTATTCTAGAAAAAGAAATTGAATAGGTCATAAATGAGCTTTTTAAGAAAAAACACCAGGACCAGATAGATTTTCAAGTTAATTTTACCAAACATTTAAAAATCAACTAATTCCAATATTAAATGAATTATTTAGAATAATAGGTAAAAAAGGAATCCTATCAAACTCCTTTTATGAAACAAATATGATGCTGATACCAAAACCAGGAAGAGTAAAAACAGAGAAAGATAATTATAGACTAATTTCACTAATGAATATTGACGCAAAAATCCTAAATAAAATACTAGATAGGAGACTACAGCAATAAGTTGTGGTGAATGATTGTGATTGAATACTACCATGCTGTAAGAAATGACAGGCAGGTTGATTTTAGAAAAACATGGAAAGACTTACATGCAGTAACTGTGAAATGAGCAGAACCATTGTATGCAGTAACAGCAGTATTGTTCAAAGAGTAACTGTGGATGACTAAACTGTTCTGAATAGTAAGACCATTCAAATCAACTATGGAGGACTTATGAAGGAAAATGCTATCTACCTCCAGAGAAAGAACTGATATGTTGAAATATGTAATGTATGGTTCTCTCTCTCTCTCTCTCTCCTCTCTCTCTCTCATTCTCTGTATGTATGTGTGTATATGTATGTGTGTATGTATGCATATGTATGTGTGTATATACATATATATATATACATCTATAAATCTATTCTATCTATGTAAGTATCTATCTATCTATAATGTTGGCCTTCTCTAATGTGGGGTTGGGAGAGAAAGAGGGAGGAAGGAAGACAACTCAAAACTTAACAAAAATAAAGAAAAAGAAAATGAAAAATAGAAAAAAAAAGAAAATGATACAGAAGGGATTCCTGGTTGGATATGGGTTGGGCTAGGTGATGTGTTACCTTCTGGAGAGTCTATGAAACCTGCTGGTCTAGGCCTTTCCCGTGGCTGGAGCTTGATAAACACTTATTGAATTGAATTCTTGTCTCAGAAGATGACATCTCTGTGGCCTGGGGTTAAGTCTTTATAAGCCCATCATATGCAGGATCCCATGACTAGACTGAGAATTCTAGATGAACTGCTGAACTTTATAGAGAGATCCCAGTGAACAAAGTATTGTACACATGCTTATCCTAGCACACAAGATAAATGCTTAATTTATGGATTTGTTTATCATTTGCTCATTTTTATATGGGCCAGGGTGGAATAAGAAGAACACATCAAAAATACTCAGCACATAAACAATGTAGGGAGGAACCTCTTTTATGAATGGTTTGCTTGGGGACCTAGAATTGAAGTTGACCTTGGCGGCTATAAACATCATCATGGTGTAATGGAAAAGAAAATCCATCCCATGTTTGGGAACAGGCTGTGTTCCAAAAGTTCATTTTTAAGTCGGTTGTTTAAAAGGTGGAACACATTTTCTCATAAGAATAATGTTAGAATTCAATTCAATATAAAAATATTTATTAAGTACCTACTATTTGCACAGCCTTGGGCTGGGTGTTAGGGGGTCCATGACCTCTGACTTTAAGTATTCTAAAACCTCTGACAAAGGCAGAGCTGAGAGAAAAGGGAAGGGCTCAGAAGATGAGGGTAAGGAAGCAGCCGTCACTAATCTGGTCACTCAGTGGCTACTGTCCAGTCTTTTGTTATAAGCTGTGCCTTAAGACCTCCTAAAGTCCATTGCATGAGACTCTATGACCCAGAGACACACACAACACAGGTGAATATAAATGCGAAGTACTCCCAGATCAGAGATGCATTGACAAATGTTTAACCATTGGCTCTCCCAGAAAAAATGTATGCATGACACACTTCTAAGTTTGCTTTTCATTAATGTTTTCTCTATCACTTTCTTAAGTCTAGAGTCTAAGGGTGGGGAACCTATGGTCTGGAGACCACAAATGGCCCTCTAGGTCCTTAAGCGCAGCCCTTTGACTGAATAAAACTTCACAGAACACATCCCCTTAATGAAAGGATTTGTTCTGTAAAACTTGGACTCAGTCAAAAGGCCGCACCCAGGTTCCCCATCACTCTAGACAATCACTGAAACAATAAATCAAGCCCTAATTTCCAGGGCTTGCTGATTTCCAAGGGGGTAAATGCTTATGCTGAAAATTTAACAGTTCACCCTGGAGAGCAAGTTAGAGCTGGTTCCAGCATGCCCCTGCCCCAGATAAAGCAGACTTCCCAGGGTTACACTGATTTTCCATGAAGAGGTGATCTGGTTTTCCTACTCTTTCTCCTGTTAACACAGTCAGTTCTACAGCATAAGGGACAGTTTATGTAACTCTGACCTGGAATTCCTTGTTTTCTCTGTTTTACATAAACTGTCGGTCAGTCTCTGAGTGGGAAAGCATTTGATACCCTTAGTAGGGCTATTGACAGCAGACTTCTTACCCTACAGATCAGTTGCCCTACCTCCATTATTATGGTAACAGTGGAGAGACAAAGATGAAATATGAGATAGGTCCTGCCCTTAAAGAAATTCAAATATAGTAAAGGAACTTTCAATCTAACAGTTTCCAAGCCAGCCTACAAATATCTGTTTAACTCAAAACATAGCTGAGACATAGTACTAATGGTATTAGCTTATATTTTGGGTCTTGGAATCAGGGAGCCACATATTATAGAAGGAAAAAAAGTTTGTAAATGCTTTTGTGTTTAATCTGCATTTTAAACACTTTTTAACATTTAGACCATCACCACAACAATAATTCAAGCCCAGATCTGTAGTGATGATTCATGAAGTGTAAATGAACGCTTAACAATTGGCTCTCCCAGTCCTAGCTGGCTCCAGCCCACCCCTAGCCCACCTATTGTGGCAGTTTTTCAGGGAGAGTTGAGTGCTCTAGGGTATGGAAATGGAAGAGTTCATAAGTGGTGCCTGCCACAAATTTCCTTGAGACGTCTAAATTGCTGTAAATCTTTGAAGTAAGTGGTTGCTTGTCTGATCCAATATTTAAGAGAGCCAATTGGCCTGAAGTTGATAAGAAAGCCTTTAGTGGGAGTGAGTTGTGTTAGAGCATCTGATTTCAGAGGCAGTACTGTGGGTCTATTGTCAGTTTTTTCCTTTTTGTTTTTAAAAATATTTCCTATACCCCGTTTCCTGCCCCTGTCCTGGCCCACTTGACTTGAATCTTTGCTCCTATTCTTGGCTTCTCACTCATCTCAGCCCTTTAGATTTCAGGATTCCAGATAAACTGGGATTTGCAAACTGAATCCTGATTTGGATCTTACCCTTCAAGTGGCAAGAGATGACCTTCCACCTACCATGCTATCAACACAGACCAACCTGAATGATTAACTCCATCACCAGTATGTGTTGGCCTCTTGTGTCAGTTATAAGCTGGGTGAATTCGAAGGAGTGGCCATTTGAGACTTGTAGCAATGGTAGAGTTGGGATATCTGTGGTTGCTCATCCTGGGTCCTCCTTCCCTTGAAACACCATTGTAGAAAGGTGGTGATGAATTTCAATTAGAAGGAAAGTCCGAAAAAAAAAACCTCCTCTCTCCCGATCGAATCAAAGGGGGTTAGCAAGGGTCAGAGTCTGGATTCAGTTGTAAGACTTTGTGAAAGAGTTTTCTCAAATTGTCTGATTCAGTTGTTCTGCAGACCCAAGAGTGATTTTAGTTTGTGACTAATGCAGCCTTCCACCTTTCCCTAGAAAGCTCCCCCCATTCCCTGCCCTCATTATTCTCCATGGCAACAGCTGACTCTAAGCGGCAGTGGACAGGTCAGGCCCTGTTTAGGGACTGCTGTACAAAAGGCTTTTGTTGTGCTGGGCTGAATTTTAATAACTGTCATCAGTATGAGTATGTAATTAATCAAAATGAAGCCAAAAGCCAATTATTGGACTGAGAGAGGAGTCAGGGCTTGATGTATTAAAGTTCCGGCTGTCGGATTTAATCACTGACTTAGTCCTGCTGGCAATTTGGAATCGGAAAATGACCATGAATAATGAGTGAAACTGATCATTATTTCTTTTCTTCAGACTATTAGAACCATACCCTTGAGTCGAGCAATTATACCCTTCTCATCTTGCTTTCTCTCCCTCTCTGGGACTAGGCACAGCTTGGGTAAGGGTCCCTGCAGGTCAGATCTTCCCGAGCTGCTTCTTTTCCTCCAAAGAAGCCTGAAGGAGAAAACGGATTGTCCTTCGACCTTTGGGGATTTGCCATCTGTCTTTATGACCGAGAATCATATAAACTACACATTTTTCTAACTTCCAAAAGGAATACTGTAGGGGCATTGTCTTCTGAAGAGTTCTACAAGCCTGATGGTTCACTGAAGTAGGTGAGAACAGTGAAAAGGGGAAAAAGACTGCCTGACACTGGAAAATCTTCTTTACATTTCTCTAGGGGCATACAGTTTCAACTGATCCTGACCAGCAAAGAGCATTGGGCCTGGAGTTAGGAAAAACTGAGTTCAAATCTGACCTCAGACATTTCCCAGCTGTGTGACCCTGGGCAAGTCATTTAACCTCTATTTGCCTCAGTTTCCTCAACTGTAAAGTAGAGACAATAACTGCACTGAATTCCCTGGGTTGTGAGGATCAAGTGAGATAATATCTGTACAGAGCTTAGCCCAGTGCCTGGCACGTAGTAGGCTCTGTATAAACGTCTGTTCTTTTCCCCTTCCCCATGGCCAAAGAGGGAACTCTCTGAGCCCTTCACAACTCCCTCTTCAACATCCTCTCCCTCTTCCTTCTGTGCTTCCCTACTTCTTACTCTCTCAGCTCCCCAATCTTTTACTTCACTCCACCTGGTACAAATTAGAGACAATCATTAAATCTTGCCCATGTCTTCCCTGATGGCATGTTTCAAAATTTTTTAAAATTACAAACTTAATAACCATCAAGAAAAACAATCAAATAAACAGAAATGAAAGAAAATTATCTTATGTAAAAGCCCTTAGCATTTAGCAGAGTAGAACCAAATGAGTTAACAATCAATGAGCAAAAACCACTTTTGTTTGCCTGAAGTTTTATGCACTCTCTCTCTCCCTCTCTCTTTCCCTCTTTCTCCCTCTCCCTCTCTTCCTCCCTTTCTCTCTCTCCCTCTCCCTCTCTCTCTACCTCTCTCTCCCTCTACCTACCTCTTCCTCTCCCTCCCTCTTCCTCTCCTCCCTCTCTCTCCTTCTCCCCCCCCTCCTGCTCTCCCTCCCTCCCTCTCCCTCTCTATCTCTCTCTCCACTTCACACAGACTGAATGCTTGATTAAATTCTTGCTGAATATCTCTGTCTTGGACAGGCCTGGACTCAGTGATTCCTGAGGCCCCTCCTAGCTCTATATCTATAATCCTATGTTTCTTTCTTTGGTTGACCTCCTTTTGATTGTCCAGAACTTTCACCTATGTGGGAAATCCTAGGGTGGAAACTCTACCTACCAGCATAGTTTGGCATCGTGCCTATAATTTATAGGTATAAATATTATCGATATAATTTATAGAGAATTGCCTAGAGCACTGAATGACTAAATGACTTACCCACTGTTACAAAGAATGTATCAAGGAGAATTAGAACTTGGGTCTTCCAGACACTAAGGCCAGTTTTCTATACACTGTGCCAGGCTACCTTTCATAGGTGTTATGTACATTGACATTTTATGTTGGAAGCCTCTCATTTCATGGTTTGGGGCCTTTGCCTCCAAGTCGCAGACGAGGCAAATGTGGCGGAGGGGGAAGGGAAAGGGAACAGTATGTGGGAGATGAATCCAAGATCACACGATTAATAAGAAATAAGGCCACCATCCAAACTCAGGGCTCTGACTCCAGAGCCCGGCAGGGGCTGAAAATAATTAGATTTCATTCCTTTCTTGAGGCAGCAGCCTTGATTAGTTTTTGCAGGAGACAGGGCTACACATCCTGTTTCTGAGCTCGATACGTTTTACTTGTATGATGATTGTATTTTCTTTTAATGTCATTGCTCTTTGCTTCTCTTCTTCCAGATTCTCCTTCTTTCCTGTGCATTCGCATTCCCATTCACTTAGTCTCTATTTTTTTTTTTTAGTGAGACTTGACACCATGGATTCAGGTTCTTCTTTTCTGTGAATTATTTCCATTGTTCAGGCCACACATTCTGTTTACACAATTCTTCTTTCTCTTTTAAATCATTCTGCTACATCCTGCTGTGATTCCAGTTCTCTTGGGAATCTATAGGGCTCTCTGACTCATCATGTGCTGATTCATTTTTCTTGTCTTGCTATATTTATTCATAGGTGTCTGGACTCTTTTACTGGATCTGGAAGCCATATTCTTTTCTGCTATTAATATCTTCCCTTTTGGTTTATCTGCTTATGCTCAAGATCTTTAACTAGCCTTTCTTTTTCCTACTACTGTCTCCCCCCCATTTCCCCCTGTAACTCACTTTTCTACTACTCTTTTGATGGTGGTTTCCCTAGGCTAGACCACAAAGTTCTCTCCACCTTCTCCCAGGCTGGGAAATTCATATTTCATTGGCCTCAGTAGGGCCAGTGGGAAGAAAGAACTGGCCCCAGATAGATACTTGACTGTTTTCTGAATGCTTAAGGGACCCCCATACAGCCACAACACGTGTCATGCCTCAGTCTCTTCTGTTCTTCAATTCTCTGATGTGGCACAGAGCACTGCTATATTGCTGTCCCAGCATGAGCCTTTTGGATTTCCATGGCACTGGAAGAATGTAGGAGGGTAGAGTTCAGTTTTATTGCAAAACACATAATTGGGGTGTATGAAATGAGGAGACTACAAATATGGGAGCAGTGAGAAGATGGGTATCCCATGAACCTCACTCGTGTAAAAATCAGACATAGGAAGGTTGAACTCTCTCTCTCTCTCATTCACACACACACATACACGCACACACACACACACACAGAAGATGGCATAAGAATATATTAAACTCTATACGGAAATAGGAAGGGACAGAGAGAGGGAAAAGTGGGGAGACTCAAAGTGGGAGGGCAGCATAGATGAATAAGGAGAACAAATCGTAATATCGAAAGGTGGAGGAGGAAGAGATAATTAAAAGGAAAGAAGGAGTAAAAACTTATAATTGAGGTCACAACCAGGGGAAGAGAAGAGGGGCAATGGAGTGGAAACAGATCTCATCATTTATGGATCACAAGCATTAGACAAAGTCCTCTATCACTCCTTCTCCTTCTTTGTAAAGAGGGCACAAGGACAAAGAGAGGAAAAAGTCCAATAGGATAGGATAGAAGGAAATGTACAATTAACAATCATAATTATGATTATGAATTAGATGAACTCAGTTATGAAATAGAAGAGGATAACATAGTGGATTAGAAAGTAGATTTCTACAATATGTTTATGAGAAATGTATCTGAAACAAAAATTCATTGACAGTTAAAATGAAAGGCTGTATGAACTCAAACAAACTCAAAAAAGTAGGGGTAGCAATCATGATATCAAACAATGTAAATACAGATGTGATAAAAATAGGTAAGCAGGAAAACTGCATTATATTTAAAGGCACCACAGATAATGAATCAATATCAGTAATACAGACATGTGTGTATGTGTGTGTGTGTGTGTGTGTGCATGTACATATAACCAGAGTCCCAAAGCCAATTGGTAAAGGACTCTCTCCTCATTGGCAGTGATCAGTTTCCTGTGTCTATGTGAGGGAAGATATGCAGTTGATTAGAGCAGGAGAGAGGAGAGCTCCAGTCTCTTTGTCCTCTTTAGGCTCTTCAATACCTTCCAGAGTTTCTGGTTTCCAATTTCAAGACAGAAGACACACAATGCTAGCCCACTTCATGTTGTTGAAGGGACAATAAGATTCTGGGGAAAAGCTGGCATGAGAGGAGCTACCAGTTTTATCATGTCCCTTTCCTCATTTTGCTATGCTAGAGACATCAGGAAATTTCCCCTTGGATGAGATCTAGGACTCTCTCTTGGTTGAACTGAGTTACCTGACCCCCAATAATGGAGCTCTTTTACTCTCTTTCTCTGGTACATATTCTCTATGTAAGCTTTTTCTGATTTCTGTTTTGCTGTCAACTTGGATAAATGGGTTTCTTTTGGGATACTTGTGATATGTATTCATTGTAGAATTAGTATTTGGTAGGAAGAGAGCCAAGCTTTGGATATAAAACTTGGAGGTCCTCTTTTCTCCATTAATGAAGAGTGATCATAAGGTTAGCTTGAACCTGAAAAAAAATTGCATCCTCTGGACTAACAGTATTTACACAGATAAACAGTATTTACATACATTTATACACACATGCACACATATCTATTTATCTATCTATCCATCTATCTATCTATCTATCTATCTATCTATCTATCTATCTATCTATCTTCTAGCCTAGTACCCCCTCTCTCTGAGGAGAACACAGTGGCTAAGCTTCTAATCTCATCCTTCTGCTTCTTTTCCTGGCAAGAATTAGAGTGTTGGAGAAGAGTAGAGGGAGAAGAGGCTGGAGATGTCTATTCTGCCTCCTTTCAGGCCTCATGACACCTCCATAACTACATATGGTGGGGAGCATCTGTCATTACATACATATATTATATATATCCTTCAAAGCATAGCACCTAAATACTTAAAGGAAAAGTTTATTGATTTGCAAGGAGAAAGACTCAGTAAAAGCATAATAATAAGGGACCTCAATGTAACCAGTTCAGACCTAGATAAAAGATAAAAAAAAGAATTAAATTAAAGACTTGAATTAGAAAGATTATAGATGATAGATATCTGGCAATTACCGAAGGAGAATAGAAAGGAATTTCACAAATATTGACTGTGTATTTAGCCTCACAAATACATGTAGAAAATCAGAAATACTAAACACATCCCTACAGAACAAAATGCAATGGATAATATATCCAATGAAGATCCTTTGAAGAAAATAGAAGGAAATAGACAAGCAAGTCAGCTTTAAAAGCTACAAGTTGCATTCATTAAATACTTAAAAAGAAGCTGTATATAATAAAGATGTGCAGTTTTGTGTACAATCTTATTTTTTTTCCTGTTCTAGTCTATATATGGAAATGCTAATTTTATTTGGCAATTACTAAATTCAGAATAAAGCTAAATTTTCAAAAAATAATAACTAGAAAGAACATACAATATTAGAACTGGGGGGGCAGGGGAGGGATGGGGAAACCTAATTAAAATGAAATCTTGGAGAGAAGTGACTTGCCCAAAGTCACACTGTAAGTTCATAGGCCCAGAATGCTAGGATGTGATGGAATGAATGGACCTCATATAATTTCATGACTTATTATTCTTGGGAATTTTATGTCATATAGTTATAATTTTTAAAATATCATGTATCATATGAATGTAATTAAGAGCCTCTGGGAAATGTTCCAGCCCCTGATCACTCCTCCTCTGCCCCCCTCACAGGATGAGTCATTAAAGAAAATCTGGGGAAGTTGCTGAGCTGTTAACCCATCTTTCTTTCCATTTTTCATCCCCTTTCTCTCTTAGGTCCACCCTTTCCTTTATACTCTTATGGCCACCACCCTAATTCAGGACCTCTTGCCAAGACAATTGTAATAACTCTCTTATTATAATTATTATTACCTTGTCTCTTCCTCCTCTAATCTGTCCTAGGACCATATAGATCAACCAGGCCAACCATCTCATTTTACAGTGAGGGAAACTGAGTCCCAGAGAAGTTCAATGAGTTGGATAAGTTATTAAAATGTTAAAGCCAGGATTTGAACTTAGCTTTTCTGATTCCACTTCCAATACTCTTCCTACTGCCTCATGCTGCCTTTCTCAAACAGCGTAGTTAGGGCAATACTCTCAATAGTCAATTATAGTCCATTGAGAATTTTTAAAAAATTTATTATTGAGAGATTAATCTTCCTAAAGCACAGCTTGGACTGAGTGACTACCCTGGTCTTAAGCATCCAGTGGCTCCTAGGGCCAAACTCTTTAACCTGTATTTGGACATCTGCTCATATGCAATCTGAGGGATTCTAGGAAAGGACCTCAGAATGAAACTATCTGCTCAACTGGATTGCCACCCCATGCCTAAAATTCCACCATTAGAAGTTCATTCCTTTGGGTTATAATCTGACTCCAACTTACCTTTCCAACTTCATCTCTTCTGTTGTCCTCCTACATGAATCCTCACTCCAGCCAGACTGGTCTCCTTTCTGTCTTTTCCTCCCACATATCTATAGTAGGCATTTTCTCCACTCAGACTATTACTACAATCTAGAATCTCCTTTTCTATCTGTAACAATCTAAATTTGCCCTTTCTTCTAGCTCTAGCTTAAATACTGCCTCTAACAGGAAGCTTTCTTTGATTACCTCAATATGCAGTGAGTCTTCCTTCCTCAGAACTCTGATAGCCCTTATTAGGTTTTTTTTAGCACTTTTCAGATGCTATCTTGATATCATAGTATATATAGCATATTCTGAGATAGATGGTAAATTTTCAATTCATTTGGTGGGAAGAGAGTCAAACCTTGGGCATAAAGCTTGGGGTCCCCATTTCCTCATTAATAAATAATGATCAGGGGGGTAGAGCCAAGATGGCAGAGCAAAAGCAGTGACTTGCTTGAACTGTTCCCCAAACCCCTCCAAGTCCCTGTAAAAAATGGCTCTAAACAAATTCTAAAGCAGCAGAACACACAAAAAGACAGAGTGAAAACAAATTTCTAGACCAAGACAACTTGGGTGGTTGATTGCAAAGGTCTATTGTGCCAGGCTGGGAGAGAAACTCAGTTCAGCATGGGTGTGCAGGGAAAGACCAGGACTCAGCAAACCTGGAGCAGACCTCAGGGGACTGAGCCATGGTGATTTCCAGACTTTTCAACCTACAAATGCCAAAGACAACTTAGAGGGTCAGTAGGAAAGGTCTGTCAGACCATGATGAGAGAGGAGCTCAATCCCAGCCCCAGTCCTGGTGCTGCCCCAGGGTGGCAGCTGCTTCCAGAGCTCTTGGCCCACAGATGAAGGGATAATCCAGCAGCTGATCAGAGGAGGATAGCAGGGACGTCTTTGCTGGTGCTGAGGCAGGATTTTCTTGCTTTGCCTGTGCTTGGATCTGGGTCACAGTTCTGGGTGTGAGGAGAAGAGCCTGGAGCTTGTAGTGGTGATGCAGAGAGAATCCTCCTCACAGTTCCAAGGCAGAAAAGAGTGCTTGTGATCATTCATAGATCAGAGCACAGGCCATGAAAGGAGTAAACACCTTGCCCTTATCATACCACATTGGAAGAACTGATAACTTACAGGTCCCTAGAAGTATCTCTGAAAACAGCTGCACAAAACTCCTGAAGCTTGGGACAGTACATTCTCCACACTGGAAGCAGACCCTTACCTTAACAAAGAGTTTAACTCCAAAAAGTAATTGGCTGGGATCATGAGCAAACTGCACAAAAAAAATCAGACCATAGAATCTTTCTTTGGTGACAAAGAAGATCAAAACATACAACCAGAAAGAAGAAGACATCAAAGTCAAAGCTCCTACATCCAAAGCCTCCAAGAAGAATATGAATCAGTCCTAGGCCATGGAAGAGCTCAAAAAGGATTTTGAGAAGCAGGTAAGAGAAGTAGAGGAAAAACTGGGAAGAGAAATGAATGATGCAAGAAAATCATGAAAAAAGAAGTCAACATCTTGCCAAAGGAGACCAAAAGAAATACTGAAGAAAATAACACCTTAAAAAATAGACTAATCCAAATGGTAGAAGAGGTCCAAAAAGCCAATGAGGAGAAGAATACCTTAAAAAGCAGAATTGGCCAAATGGAAAAGGAAGTCCAAAAGCTTACTGAAGAAAAGACTTCCTTAAAAATTAGAATGGAGCAAATGGAAACTAATGACTTTATGAAAAATCAAGACATTGTAAAACAAAACCAAAAGAATGAAAAAATAGAAGACAATGTGAAATATCTCATTGGAAAAACAACTGACCTGGAAAATAGATCCAGGAGAGAGAATTTAAAAATTATTGGACTATCTGAAAGCCATGATCAAAAAAAGAGTCTAGACATCATCTTTCAAGAAATTATCAAGGAAAACTGCCCTGATAGTGAAATAGAAATGGAAAGAATCCACTGATCACCTCCTCAAAGAGATCCCCAAAGAAAAACTCTTAGGAATATTGTAGCCAAATTCCAGAGTTCCTAGGTAAGGAGAAAATGTTGCAAGCAGCCAGACAGAAACAATTATTGTGCAAGTGTTGTGGAAACACAATCAGGATAACACAAGATTTAGCAGCTTCTACATTAAGGAACCAGAGGGCTTGGAATATGATATTTTAGAGGGCAAAAGAGATAAGATTACAGCCAAGAATCACCTACCCAGTAAAACTGAATATAATCCTTCAGGGAAAAAAATGGAAATTCAGTGAAATACAGGACCTTCAAGCATTCTTGATGAAAAGACCAGTGCTGAATAGAAAATTTGACTTTCAAATACAAGACTCAAGAGAAGCATGAAGAGGTAAACAGGAAAGAGAAATCATAAGGGACTTATTAAAGTTGAACTGTTTACATTCCTAGATGGAAAGGTATTTGTAATTCGTGAGACCTTTGTCAGTATTAAGGTAGTTGGAGGGAAAACATATGTGGATGGATAGATAGATAGATAGATAGATAGATAGATAGATAGATAGATAGATAGATGGCACAGGGTGAGTTGAAGATGAAGGGATGATATCTAAAAAAATAAAATTAAGGGGTGAGAGAGGATTATACTGGGAAGAGAAAGAAAGAGGTAGAATGGGGTAAATTATCTCACATAAAACAGACAAGAAAAAGCTTTTACAGTAGAAAGGAAGGGGGGAAGGTGAGAGAGAATGAGTGAATCTTATTCTCATTGGATTTGGCTTAAGGAGGGAATAACATGCACACTCAGTTGGTTATTGAAATCTATCAGCTTACAGGAAAATGGGGGGGAAGGGGATAAGAGAAGGGAAGGTGATAGAAGGGAGGGCAGATTAGGGGAAGGGGTATTCAGAATGCATGCTAGCTTATGGTAAGAGGAGGGGTGAAATGGGTAGAAAATTTGGAACTCAAAATCTTGTGGGAGTGAATATTGAAAACTAAAAATAAATTAATGATAATAGAAAAAGGAAAAAAAAATAATGATCAGAAGTTTCACTTAGATCTTAAAGTTGTTTCCTTTAGACTAACAATATTTAAGAAAACAGTTAGAATTCTAGCCCTGTACACCCTCTCTCTGTTGAGAGTATGATGGTCAACCTCTATCTCCTGTCTCCTATTTTCCCTTCTGGCAAGAATTACAGTCTGCCTTGGAGAAGAGTGGAAAAGGAGAGGCTAGAAAGGTTTGTTCTTGCTTCCTTGTGAGCCACATGAATTACCACATTCATTCATCTCTCTGTCTCTGTCTCTGTCTCTCTCTGTCTCTCTCTCCCTCTCCCTATCTTTCCTTCTCTCTCTCCCTCCCTCTCTCTCTCTCTCTCTCTCTCTCTCTCTCTCTCTCTCTCTCTCTCTCTCTGTCACACACACACACACACACACACACACACACACAGAGCAGCAAGATGAAAGATTGAAGTGGTGTTGTGGTTATATACTAGACATTCATTCAAGAAGCCTTAGGTTCATGGGGCAGCTAGGTGGTGCAGTAGATAGAGCACCGGCCTTGTTGTCAGGAGGACCTGAGTTCAAAGCCAGCCTCAGACACCTGATACTTACTAGCTGTGTGACCCTGGGCAAGTCACTTAACCCCAATTGCCTTGCCAAAAAAAAAAAGAAGAAGAAGAAGAAGAAGACTTAGGTTCATAATGTACGAAAGATAGGTCAAGTCACTGATTCCTTTGAGTCTTAATTTCCTCATCTGTAAAATGGGTGTAATGATACCTATCTTACAGTACCTACTTCCCAGGCTACTATGAGGTTCAAATAAGATTATATATGTGAAGTGTTGTGCAAGCTTTAAAGCATGACGTGAATATTGGTTATGATTATTTACACAACAGATTTGAAAAAAAGGGAGGGAGTTTTTGTAAATGCAATTCCACTGGCACTGATTTCTGAGAACTGCATCTTTATCACCATTGAGCTTCAAAGGATAGGGACTCCCATCCCTATACCTTAAGTTGAATTTTTCTCAGCACTTCCAGATCTTCCAAACACTTGTAAGCGTGCCCTAAGGGAGCTGGGGATTCAAAGAAACCTTCTTTTTCTGTCCAGCAAAAAGTTCTTTTGTTTTGCAAACAGCCCGGCAAGATTTCAGCCTATCCCGACTTTGTGTTGGAGCCCAGCCTGGCTATATTTTTTCCAGGAAAGAAAGAGCCTTTAAAAGAAACAAGTTTAGAGAGATATGTTATTAGCAGTGTTTAGGGACTAGATTAGAAATGATGTCTAATTGCAAGTTCAAAGATCCCATAGATACGTGGTTGGAGGTGCTGGCAGCCCACCTGACAACCAGGAGGGTCGGGAACAAAGAGGCTTGGCTGCTGGCCAGTGCCTCCGAGGAGCAGTTTCCAACACATTCACTAAAATTTTGGTGGAAAACTTTTGTACGCACCTGTGACTCCTGTCAAAAAGGTAGCTGGTGCACACGGAGGGGGGAGGAGCTCAACACCCTTCCTCTGCAGTATGGATAAGGAAACATTTACCTTTACATTAATGTGTACATACTATACACATGCAAAAATAGACATTTTAAAATATATATCTCATCTCTCATCAATTTCTATCTATCTACTTATGAAACCCAGGATTTTACCCAAGACTAGAGGATTTTGCACGAGACTGTATTAATTGTTGAAGATGAAAAGAGAAAATGTGGATGCTACACCACGTGACTGTGTGACATTGGGAGCTGCACAAGAGCTTTTGGAGAAGAGAGATGTTCTTTCTGTAACAGAGGACTTTTTGAAAATATGATGAAACTTAATTGGGTAAATCTAAAATCCTGGATTTTGGCTAGAAATCAACTGCACAAGTCAAGGACAGAGGGAGAAGGAAAGAGAGAGAGAGACAGACAGAGACAGAGACAAAGAGACAGAGACACAGAGAGACACACACACACAGAGTGAGACACAGTGAGAGACACAGAGAGAGACACACACAGAGACAGAGAGGAAGAAAGACAGAAAGTAACACAGAGAGAAGGAAGGAGGGAGGGAGGGAAGGGGAGAAAATGAGACAGAGAGAGAGAGAGAGAGAGAGAGAGAGAGAGAGAGAGAGAGAGAGAGAGAGAGAGAGAGAGAGAAACACAAAGAGAAAGAAGGAGGAAGAAAGAGAAACAGAGGGAAGGAAGGAGTGAGGGAAAAGGAGAGACATACAGACAGAGAGAGAGACAGAGAGAAACAGAGGCTTTGGAAGCTGTAGATATGCAGAGAATCAGAGGCAGCTGGCTCTTCAACATGTCCCTGATTCCCTGATTTCCAGCTTGCCTCCCTAGAGACTTTGGGGAATTTCCCTTTGGGTCCTGATTGGGATCCTTTTTTTGTTTGAGCTAAAATTGTATCTCCTTCCCATCAAAAGAGCTCATTTATTCCATATATTTTCTTGTATATTCTGATCTGTATAACATATTTGTCTAATATTTGCTTGGATAAATGCATTTACTTGTTATTTACTTTGTAATGGTTTTTGTGTAACCAGCATTTAGTAGGAAGTAGTCAAATTGGCTAAAGGGAAGCCACTTTTGTTCTGAACTCATTGTACCTCTAGACAAGCAATATTTAGTGGGGCAGATAGATATAATTCTAGTCTAGTACCTTTCTTAGGGACCAGAGAACTGAATGGCCAGCTTCCTCACTGTTCTCTTGCTTCCCTCAAGGGAAGGATCTCAGTCTTCCTTGTTGAAGGATGGGCAAGATTCCATAGATATCTATTAATGCCTCCAGTAAGCCACATTTAAACAACCAATGTGAACATCCACATTGTACATGGGCATGTACATGCACACACACACACACGCACACACACACACACACACACACACACACACACACACACACCCCTTATATTTTTTATGCTTTTCTTAGTACTTCCTCTAAAGTTCTCTTTTAATTCTTCATTATGTTGTTAATGTAATCCTGGATTGAAAAAAAAAGATTATTCCTGTAAATTCTACCAAAAGACTAGTTTAGGCTTCATGTTAGGAAAAAAAAAACTGTCTGGTCATCAAAGCTATCCCAAAGTAGAACAGGATGTTTCAAGAACTGGTGGGTATCCCATCTTTGGAAATCTTCAAGCCAAGGCCAGACACAAATTTGTCAGGAACGTAGTAGTGGGGGCTCCTTTCATGTGTCTATTGAAATAGTAGGCCACTAAGGTCTCTTTCAACTCTTACATTCTATGATTCTGCAAAGATGGAAAGCCCTCAAGTAGGGGCCCTGCAATGACTGTGTCAATGGAGGACCAGCCCTTCTAAATTTGGAGATATTTATTACCAGAACACTGGCTACAGCAATTCATGAAGACTACTTATTGAAGCTCTTGCCTTCTGGGTATCCAAACCGCCAATTTGAGTAGAAGTTGGGAAATGCTGCTATTTCTTCTCCTCCTTCTCCTTCTCCTTCTCCTTCTCCTTCTCCTTCTCCTTCTCCTTCTCCTTCTCCTTCTCCTTCTCCTTCTCCTTCTCCTTCTCCTTCTCCTTCTCCTTCTCCTTCTTCTTCTCCTTCTCCTTCTCCTTCTCCTTCTCCTCCTCCACCTCCTCCTCCTCTTTCTTCTTCTTCTTCCTTTTCCTCTTCCTCTTCCTCTTCTCCTTCTTCCTCTTCTTCCTTCTCTTCTTTTTCTTCTCCTCCTCTTCTTCCTATTTTTCCTCTTCTTCTCCTTCTCCTTCTTCATAATCTGTATCCAGATTTAAAATCTGCAAAGATTCCCAACCAAAGATGAAAGATTTACTCCAATGAGGTCACATATAGGTGATAGATAGATGAGGTTTGGGATCAATACGTTAAATGTATTTAATTTAATATGTTGAAATGAACTACAAAATCTCCTTCACCCACAGGCAAAGGCACCAGTCAGTCAAAAAACTTTTATTTAGCACTATTTGTGAGGCACTGTGCTAAGAGCTGGAAATACAAAGAAAGGCATTTGATTCTGCCCATTTCCCTGACTTTTGGTGATCCTTTTAAAAAAGCAACCCAGGAAGCAAATTGAATAATCAGGTCCAGAGAGTCCAGAGGAAGAAGTGAGGGAAACCTGAACATGGGGAACAGAGGTACCCCTCCGAACCTCAAGATAATGAAGGAGGTGCTGATGTAAGTAAGAGGCCCACTGGCTGGGCTATAGGGGAGACAGGGAGCAAATGGGACTGACTTGCCCTAAGCCAGTTAGGAATAGAGAAAGAAAACAATCACCTACTATGTGAGAGGCATTATATTCTAAGTGTTTTACAAATATTACTTCATTTGATCCTCACAGTACCTTAGAAGTTAAGTGTTATCATTATCATCCCCATTTTACAGTTGAGGGAACTGAGGCAGACAGAAGGTTAGCTGACTTTCCCAAAGTCACACAGCTATTAAGTGTCTGAGTCTGGATTTGAACTCCAGTCTTCCTGATTCCAGGCCCACGGCTTTACCGAGCTGCCTTGTTCATGTGATGTAAGAAGGTACGAGGGGCAGAGAAGTTAGAGAAATGTGTTGAAAAGACTTTCAAAGGAATAAAGGTAATTTTTTTCACTTGTTTTTGAGCTGCAACATAATTTGGCTGAGTGGTCTTTTCCTCAAAAGTCAAGGTCAAACCATAGGTCAAGGTCAAGTGGTTCTCTGTGGAAGGTGATGAGCACCATCTGCCTAGACAGTTGCAAAACTGTAGAAGCTAGCAAAGGAACTAACCTATAGGAAAACAAATTATAGTGGTGTTGGGACCTGCACCTATAGGAGACAGAGCCATAGGGGAAGTAGGAAGGGCTTACCAAGAGAAAACGTTACTTGCTGAGATCTGAGGATTGCTACAGGAGATGGAAAATGAAGAGCAAAGAAGGGGACAAAGACCCTTGTTGGAGCCCCACACTCTAAGACGTCCTGTAAGTCCTGGAAACCATGTAGATTTCTGGGATGGTTGTCCACCAGGGGAGCTTAGGAGCTTAGATCCTTACTATTTCAATTACCGTTGTTGTTGTTTGTCCTTCATTCTCCAAGATGACCAATGACATCAGAAAGGTGAGGTCTTGACTTGCAAGTGAATTGGATTTAAGTGAGGCAGGGCTGTGCAAAGTCACCAGCTTCACTCTCAGAGTCGAGTGACAAGACAGAAGTCAAGATGACTGGCGATGGTCCAGGATGCAATGGGAGACCTTGGCATTTTTAAACGAAGGTCTTTCCCAGTTCTCAATTTGTCACAGGCAACATCCACTCAGTGATTAAGGGCTAGGTGATCACTGAGACAAAAGATGGCCTGTTTCCATTAAGTTGTAAATAAAACTGTATTATGTTTTGAACCTTGTGAGCTTAAATATTTGTAAAGGGAACTAATAGCTACCCTTGGGACAATGCTAGATCTGGATGTTCCAGGTTTACCTGGGTCGATACTAAGCCACAGAATGGGAAAGATTCCCAAAGTATATCTGATCTTTCAAGTAAGAAGGGAGTCTTTGATGTAAGGATTATATGAATGTGCATGTGACTGCATGTGGCAATGTGGCACGATGGATGGAGCATTGGGTTTGTAGTCAAGCAGTACTGAGTTAGAACATGATCTCAGATGCTGTGTGACCAGAAATAAACCATTTGCTCTTTCTGAGCCCCAATTTCTCCATCTGTAAAAAGAGAACAATGCTGGCACCCACAGCACATGCCAGTTCCATGTCATGAGCATCAGTTGAGGTAATGTATGCTTTGCAAACTTAATAAAAAATTTTAACTATTAGCATATGAATATGTACTTGTTTCAAGCAATGTCTGTTCTAGTGGAAAGATTATTGGACTTTGAATCCTAAGCCATCTATCCATTCTAGTACCAAATCCAAATCAAAGAAAAATGATGACTATATCAATGTTAACCTAAGGGAGGTCTCTAACGAGATGCTACCGAGTTCTCCTCTTGATTCAGTGTAAGGACAGTTATAAAATGGGGAATACTGAGAGGGGTATAACTAAATGGTGAAATCAATCAATAAACATTTATTAAGCACCTACTATGTACCAGGCACCGATCTTCCTATAAGAATAGTTGAAGGAGCTGGCAGTAAATTAAGGGAAGAGATAATCTCTATCTTCAAACACAATCGAGAGACCAGACTTGTTTTTATCAGTCTTCAAAGGGCAGAAAATAGGACCAATGAAGGGAAGATGATGGTGGCAGGGATGGAGAGGGGAGTGTGAGATGGGAGAGGGGACAGGTTTCAGGTCAATATTAGGAAGAACTTTCTAACAATTAGACGCAGCCAAAAACCAAATAACCAGCCTCCTAAGGTGTTAGGATCACTGTCACTGGAAGTATTTGAGCAAAGTCTGGTTGATTATTTGTTAGGGATATTAGTGAAGAAAGGGCTGTTGTAAAAGGGATCCCTGTGTTGGGTGGGAGGCTAAATGACAGCTAAATTCTATGGTTCTTTCTAATTCTTTTTAAAAAATTTTATTTATTTTGTTCTGAACCTAAGAAATAAAACAAGTATTCCCATAACTAGTAGAATAGGAAAAAAAAGATGATTGTACATGGTCTCTTCCAATTCTAAGATGCTAGGATTCTTTTATTCTAGGGGAGCCATACTGGCTCCCTTGAAGAGCTCTCTGGACCAATGGGTTCCTGGTACAGCCTAAATGAAAATGAGCTCTCAGAAAACTAGGCTATCCAAGTTTAATAGAGCTAGAGGCCCAAGGTGATGGGACATTAAATGCACGGAGGAAGAATAATGCTTCTGGCCTGATCTAAGAATTGTGATCTCAGCCTCATGCTTTCTTAGGTTTTGGAAGGTAAGTAACAAAATACAGGACATATAGTTGGCTGCCAAAAACTTGAGTCACTTCAGTCCCATTCCCCAGATTCAAAAACATCACATTAGCACTATGGTTCTCCTAAACCTGCTCCAAAGGAAACTCATCCAAGGTATGAGCACAGGGCAATTCAGGCCCGCCCAGGCTGGGTGGGATGAACTAAGCCGAGCAGAACAGATGTGCTTTAGGCCTCATCTATTTTGGAAATAAACCAATCGTGCTCTCCAGTGCTTTCTCTTACAAGGGGTCATTGTCTCCCTCCCAGTACAATGCATTCTTTTTTCACATTATCCATGTTTCTACTGAACTCAAAGAGACATTGAGAGGATGTTGGACAGAGTTGGGAAGCTAAGGACCAGTGTCCAGCACTAAGGGATGATCTTCTTATCATCACCCCAAAATGGACTGAGGGTCAGAGAAGTTGGGTTTGAATCCCAAGTTTGACTCTTACCATGTGACCATGGGTAAGTGGCGGTCTTTCTCAATCTTAAGTTCTTTATCTCTAAAGTGGATATAATAATAGTTGAACTCTCTACCCCTTTTATGAGGAAAAGCATTGTAAACCTTAAGGCAATATAGAAAAGTGAGTGATTATTTTAAAGGTCTATTATTTTATTGACATAGGCCCACCTGTCACTGGTAGAATATAACCCATACCCATCTTCTTGTGCTGTGTGATTCTTGCTTGGGCCTTTTCACAAATTCTCCATAGGGGAACTTCCTCTTATTGCCTATGGGTCATTCTCCAGGTCTTCGCCTATTTTCTATTTCAAAATTTAATGCATGAAAAAAACTAATACATGTAATATTCACCCAGTCACCTATCACTCCTTTCTCTCATTTACATGGCTGGCCCACAACCTTTTTTGTTCATACTTCATCTCATCATCACCAGTCATCATCATCATCGTTATTGCTTTTGCTATATTTATCATTCAGATTTAGAGACAGAATGGGCTTGGGCCTTTAAGCGCTTGCCTGCCCATCTTCTGACCTCTGGATCCATCCCAAATGGCCTTTCTTATCTTGTTATCACAGGTGTCTAGGCACAAATACTAAGCAGGAATGGATGCCTGAGTAATAATAATCAATGTTTGCATGATGCTTTAAGGTTTGACAAGCACTTTAATCAATCAATAAACATTTGTTAAGCACCTACTGTGTGCCAGATGTTGATTTTATTTGAGCCTTATAAAAACCACCCTGTGAGGTATGTACTTTTTTTTTTTTGTCTGTGCCAGTGATTTTATTGGAGTAGGGAATTCCCAATTGGGAAAATCTGTCTCCTAGTGAAGATTGGCAGCTGCTGTGGAACCTACAGTCTTAGAGACTGGGTCACTTCCCTGTCTGGCAACAGTGTTTCAGGAAGGGCCATAGCCATACTTTACCTTGCTCTTGACTAGACTCTCTGTCTTCTCTTCCTTACCAACAGCCTTGCCTCCAAATAGGGACATTCCCCCTCCTTATCTTCTACTATTAGACTGTAAGCTGCCTCAGGGTATGGACTATATTGCTTGTGTGTATAAGTATCCTCAGTACTTAGCACAGTGCTGTCTCTCTGTCTTTCTGTCTCTGTCTGTTCATCTTTCTGTCTCTCTCTCCCTCCACTCTCTCTGTTTCTCTTTCTGTCTCTGTCTCTTCATCTTTCTGTCTGTCTGTCTCTCTCTCCCTCCACTCTCTCTGTTTCTCTGTCTCTGTCTGTCTGTCTGTCTGTCTCTCTCTCATCTCTCTCTGTCTCTCTCTCTGTGAAATGGCTTAGCCAAGGTCACACAGCCAATATGTGTCAGAGATAGGACTTGGACCCAGCTATTCCTAACTCTAAGGGTAGCTCTTTATCCATTATGCCAGGGATTCCTAATTTGGGGTCAAAGGGTCTGTGAATTTGGGTGGAAAAAATATATATGTGTGCATACATATCTGTATGCACACACACAAATATTCTAGTAACTGCTAATAGAAAATTAACATCACCTTCAATTATGGATGTCAGCAAAAATCCATGATTCTGCGAAAAGCTTCACCAGAATGCCAAAGTGGTCTACGAAAAAAAAAATATGAAGAACTTCTGCACTGTGTTATGCTGCTTCTTGAAGTGGGTACTACATATATTATCAGCTTCATTTTACAGATAGGGAAACTGAGGCTGACAGAGATGAAGTAACTTGTACGTGGTAGCACAGATAGTAAGTAGAGCAGAAACCTCAGTCTTCCTGACTCAGTTCAATACTCTATCCCACGTCAGGTGGCCTATCAATGCACAGGGATCAAAAGATGTTCGAGGGTGGATTTGTTCCTATTGTAAGACTAGCTTGTCCACAAGACATCAGTACGGCACCATAGCATGCCATTGAACCATAAGTCGGAAGACCTGGATTCCTTCCAGCTCTGTTATTTGCTGTTGATGTGACCCTGAGCGAGTCGCTTCTCTCCTCATTTGTAAAATGAAAGGGTTGGCCTACATCAGCTCTAAGGCTCCTTCTAGCTCAAATTCACCCAATGAAGTTAGAGAACAACTTAAAATCTAAGCTAGTTTATAATCAAGGGCTAATTCACTTGGTTCAAATGGTAGCTGCTATAGGAGACCAGAGAAACAGTAGATCAAGAAAGACTCAGTGAAAGAGGTGGGATCTAAGCTGAGCTTTTGAACTAGGTGAGCGCTGGGCCTGGAGTCAGGAAGACTCCTATCTTCAAATCTGGCCTCAGACGTTTACTAGCTGTATGACCCTAGTCAAGTCACTTAACTCTGTTTGCCTCAGTTTCCTCAGCTGTAAAATGAACTGGAGAAAGAAATGGCAAGCCCCTCTGGTATCTTTGCCGAGAAAACCGCAAATGGGGTCACCAAGAGTCAGATACGACTGAACAACATAGGGTTTAGATAGGGAAGAGAATCAGGGTGTTTTTCATAAGCAGGGGCAATGGCTTGAGCAAAGGCTTGGAGGTGGGAATGGGCTTATGTAGTTTGGAGGACACTGAGGAGGTTAACCCAATAGTGTAGGAGATTTCCTATCTCATGTGACATGAGCCTCAGTAAGTTCTATAGAGTCATTATACTTTTCTGCAGGGATAGCCTATTGCAAATGTATCAGATTATTTTCCAACTTCTTTTACTTGAGCATCTTTAGGCTATCCTTTTCATAAAAGGTCAGGAAAGTTCAACAGAAGAAAATTCAGAAGGCTTCTTAGTATTCATTTCGCCTAGGGGCTCTTACCCTTTTCTGTTCCATGAACTTATTTGGCAATCTGGTAAAGTCTATAGACCAATTCTCAGAATAATGTTTTTTAAAGTGTACATTAAAATACAGGGGATTTCAAAAGAAATGAATTATGTTGAAAACAGTTATTAAAACATTAAAAAATTACAAGTTTCCAGACTCCAAGTTAAGAACCCCTGATCTCATCTAACCACGTCATTTGTCAGAGGTTATGTTCCCTTTTGCCCTATTCTGGGAGAAAACGAAGGGACCTCCTCCTGCCTGCCCACACAGCATCCCCTCAGAAACTTGAAGTCTTGTAACAGCTAGGACAAAAAAGGTAGGGGAACGGAGCAAGCAAGCTCTAACCTAGATTTCCTGAGATGGTTACCATGGCAAATAACCTTCCCAATGAAGTGCCTGGGAAGCCTGTTTTCTCTCACGCCTTTAATGGTCCAGCAGGTCTGGGGAGAAAGCCCTGACTCACACACACTACTTCTCTGACACAGAACTAGAGACTGGACTTTTGTAAAGACCTTCCCCTCCCCCCTCCACTAAGTCCTCAGTGAGGACGAGCACAGAAAATGGAGCCCCACGCCCACTATCCGAAGGGATGCTATTCTAGCTAGACCAAAGAGGAGAATCAGGCCAATCTGATGGCATTGGGGATGGTGGGTCTATAGCTTCTAGCACTCCGGATGGGGCTGAGGTACTTTGTCAAAGGAAGGAAATGCTGAAATTAGAGCTGCCCATCCCTTCCGAACCCACGCCACTACAGGCTGCTTTTGTTCAGTTGAGCCAAAAAGCCTGGCTACATTGCTCTTTGGAGAAGCCCCTGTTAATAACATCAGGGAACAAGGTTGCTTTTGTATATTTCTGGGGTCTGCCAGGATTCTGAGGGTGAGCAGGATCAGAGTTCAAACCCTGTGAAGACTAGGCACTTGGAGCAGAAGCCTTGATCTCTGAGTGCTCAGGGCTCTGGGCTTTAGCTGCAGTAATGAACCACTTGGTTAGGATGAGACTAGCAAGCTCAGCCTATAAAGGTATTATGAAGTGGGAATGCTCCTGCCAGGGTCACGCCCCATAAGCCAACCATCATTCTTTCCCAGAAAGGCAGAAACCAGAACAGTTTAAAGATCTTATTTGTTTCTTTGAGAAACTGATAAATTGGTTTCCTTGAGAAACTCAAATAGCAATTTTGACAATTATATTCTATTTAATCTTCATGGGACCCTAACTCCTCCTACTTTTCCCCCAATCTCAATTGTATCACTTTTCTCTGCAGTTCTTTCTAAACAAAACTTGCCTGTCCAATGTCCCATCCTTTCAGGGCTTAAGGGGCAAGGATGAGTTGTTTTGATACAGTCCTGATATGGTTCGCACCAATGAATGATCATGGCTAAGGAGGGGGATCCCTACCCCAAGGGTATTTGTTTTGTAATAAGAGACTACTAGAAATGCAATATTTTATCCCAAAGGAATGAAGTTCTGATAGCAGAATTTCTGGCACTTTGACTTGATCATTGTAAATATTTAAGGGTAGAGTGGCCATCATACGTCTCCAACAATGTCTTATCTACCTTGATAGCTGCCCTAGCATCTAGTACAACTCACTGCCCAAATAAATGTTCAGTGAATGTTGCTGAATGCCCATGTAGGTGGCTTGACATACTCTGACTAGGAATGGGTTAGTGTGAAAGAAAAAGGTGAGTGTGACATAGAAGGTTTTCTAATCTAGCAGAAATTTTTTTCCCACCTCCCTGGGGATAGACCCATTTATAAAGGAACTACTTCCCCTATGGGGTCTCTGGACTCCATGCATTAAGCCCAATATTCTGCCAGAGGACTCCAGGGATGGAAATCAACTATCCTAGAGGTACGCTTTGGAGTCTGCAGCCCCTCCCTCTGCATCCCCGCAGAGAATGGACAAACCATTTTTTCCATCACTCTTTTCCTCCCCATCCCTACCCTCAGACAGCAACAAAATAGATACTCAGGCTTTAATTGTTCTAGTCTACATTTTTATAGGATCATACAGCGTCTTTGTATTTGCCAGAAGGATATGTGTGAGTCTCTGTGTCTATAGGGGGAGTATCTATCTATGTGGGAGTCTCTTGTGTTTGTATTCAGCAAGGATCTGTGACTGTCTGCATGCAGATATGTGGGAGGGTGTCTATATCTGGTCTAGGTTTGTGTATAGAAGAGGTTGTCTGTGTCTCTATGGGAGAAATCTGTATTTAGGAAGATTACATGTACATCTTGTGTATGGTGGATATTTGTGTGGGTTGGGATGACCTTACTATCTCTCTATGTGAAGGCATTTGAGGAAAATCTGGGACTGTCTGTGTGTAAATGTTTGTGTTGGCATGAATACCAAGATTTTATTAAAAACAAAGTGATGGACATGGAATTAAGAGACCTGAGTACAAATGCGGGTTGACCATTGGCTATGTGACATTGCATAACTGCTCAGAGACTCAGTTTTCTCATCTGCAAAACAGGGATAGTACTTGCATTGCTTCCTTGCAGAGTAGTTGTGGGAAGAAGGGCTAAGTAAATGTAACTTCTTATAAAGCACACATTCCTTTCTTCAACCTAGCTGGTTTCTTTAGAAGACAAACATCTTTAAGACTTTATTTAGTCAAACATAAGAATAGAAAGAAAGTTTGGATTAAAGGATTTAGAGCAGGAAAGGACCTGAAAGGTGATAGGATAGTAGCTTTAGAGCAAGAAGGTTCTTTAGAAGTCTTTAGAGGTCATCTGGTTCAATACTTGTATTTTACAGATGGAGAAACTGAGGCATGGAGAAGGGAATAAATTGCCTAGGATCACATGGGTATGATAGAGATGGGAATCCATCTTGAGCATTGTGACTACTACTCAATAAAAATGGTATTGTGCTTTGGAGCTATACTCTTGAGGAAACACTTTTAAAATACATAGCGTAACTATGCTGTATAAAAGGCCTCATTCACAATGATTTATTTTCAAAAGTATTGAGAGCTCGTAAGATGAATAACTTTCTGAGAATATTGACAAATTACATTTCTTACCATTTTAATTCTCAAAGCAAAACACAGAAGGGCAGAAACCAGAGCAGATGAAAGGGCTTGTTTCATTGAAAAACTGATAAATTGGTTTCTTTGAGAAACTCAAATAGCAATTTTGACAAATGCATACTAATTAAATAACCCATTAGCCAACCTCCTTAAATGCACCACATCAACATTAAAATCCAGTTAATAAAACTTGAGTCAATTGCAGTTAATGGCCCCAGTGCTCCTAGAGCTTTCAGACTGCTTGGTGAGTAGATCATGCCTCACAATGTCTGGCAGGAGAATGGTAGGGCATAGATTTTAGAACTGGAAAGGATCTTATCTAGAGTTCAACCCTCTCTTTTTCCAGATGGAGAAGTAAACACTAGGAAATAAAGTGATTTGCCCAAGGTCACAAGGTAATCATAATCATAATTAATAATAATATGCAGTAGGTGGAGGAGATGGCTTCTCCCCCCATTAAGGGGAATGACTGGATTATTTGCACAGGAATTCACTTACGGGAGTGCTGCTGCCAACTTGGCAATGGTAGGAAAATAGTCCATTTCCTAGAACGGTGTGTGTTTTCTGCCTGTAGGCACAAAGGTATTGAGCAGGGACTGTGGGAGAATGAGGTGCTCCTAGGAATAGGAAATGAAGAAGGATGAAGGTATGCAAGAAAGCCTTCCTGAACATGGCTGCTAGCCAAGTAGCAAGGGCTCCTAATCCAAGCTTGAAAAATTTACAGAGACTCCATAGGAAGGATGGTGGCAGCAAAGAGGACCAGTGAACAGTGGGTGGAATGATAGCAGCAGTCATAGTGGTATCAGGAATCCTTTGTGGTGACTGAGACCAGATCTTTTTTGGAAAAAAGAAGTAATATGAAATCATATTCACTGGGAAGATAGATGATGACCATTTTCAATTTCGTTTTCTAAGAGGAATGGGATCCAAGCCCTTCTTAAACTCTTAAATAACTGCTCAGTGTTGAATTGCTGATTGGAATCCTTGGTTGCTGGCAGAAGGGTATTTGAGTGACTAAAGTTCACTGAATAAAAACAAGCTAGACTCAAATGCCCTCAAAAGGATGTATAGAGGACCATTAGGTGGAGGTACAAGTCATGTGAAAGAAGTATGCTTTGGAGCTCTATTCTTGAGAAAATATTTTTTAAAAGTACTTAACATAGCTGTACTGTAGTAAGGACCTCATTTGCAGTGACTTATTTTCTAAAGTATTGAGAGCTCAGAAGATAAGTGTTAGGAGAACCTCCTAGCTTCAAATACAATCTATCAAGAGCAAAGACCTTGAGTGAACGAGTGAAGAAGCGCTGATTAAATGCTTACAATGCGCCAGGCATTGTCTGAGTTTGACCCTTAGCTTAGAAACAGTTCGCATTTGTATATCATATTATCTAGAATATCACAGTCAGTACGATGTACAATCTGTTGATTTAGTCTTTCACCGTACGTATCTTGGAGAGTAAGTATATCTATATTCATATCCATATCCATGTGTATGTCCATATCCATCTTTATCTCTGTCATTCATGGAAAGATTAACATCTGGAGAGGTAGAGGCAAACAGGTGGAGATCAGTAGCTAGGTGAAATGAAAGGCAGTGAAGCGAAATTTCATTATTGGATTTCCTTGTGTTTTTGAGTCACGTCTGCTTAAATAAATAAATTAATCCACACTCCATCCTACCATCCACATACCTACACATATGCCCTTCCCTCTCCCAGTCCAGTGAGGACAGAGAACCTAATGTCTATGGAAGTAGAGAGAGCTATCAGAATAGCAACAAAAAAGGTAAAATGAGGTGGGGGCAGCTTGATAGTGTAGTGGATAGAGTGCCTGATCTAGAGTCAGGAAGACTCATTTCTGAATTCAGACCTGGCCTCAGACACTAGCTGTGTGATGCGGGCAAGTCACTTAACCCTGTTTGCCTCAGTTTCCTCATCTGTCAAATGAGCTAAGGAAAGAAGTGGCAAACCATTGCGGTATCTTTGCCAAGCAAACCCTAAAATCATCATGAAGAGTTGGATATGACTGAAAACTACTGAACACAACACACACACCAACAAAATGAGGTAGGCAGATCTCATTGGATAATTGGATCATTTTGTGTCTTGTTTCCTTCTATCTGAGAAATGTATTAAGCCATCCTTCACTCCACCTCCAACTCAATAAAGACAGAACCTAGAAACCAAGGGAGATGACCTAATTTGCAATTTTGTTGAGGATTGACCCTGACAAATCTCTCTCCCCTCTTAATTACTTAACTTGGAGGAGAATATAAAGTGAAAGTCTTTGGGGGCAAAAACAGTTGGAGAAGGACACCACTAGTGTAGTCTTGTGCAGGAAGAGGAGGTGATATAGTCCTTGCCATTGAGGGAGTTATGGGGGGGGGCCTACAAGTCTGAGAGAAGAGGGCCATGGGAATTTGATCCTGTAGTGGTCAAATTGGCTGGCCCATATATTGGTACTGGCCTGGTAGAAACTAGTGAGGCAATGATCAGGATTGATCCTGGGGGAGGGATGGTGGTAGCTTAAGAAAACAGTGTGCCCCCCTGGACATCCCATTCACCCCATGCCAGTAGTGACTGGTTCTCCCATGGAAACCTTTACTTTCCCTTGAGTTGAGCATGTACATGTTCTTCTTAGCAGGGTACACATACTAAAATTTCATATTTCACCAAAATGAGGTGGGAGCTTTGCTGCAATTAGGGGAAAAGAGATAAGCTAATCATTTGATAAAGGAGGCACACGTGCTAGGGAGGGAAGATCAACATTTTCCCAAAGACAGGAACCAGATGCATTGGCATTGGCCATTCCAGTTTACCTAAAGTAAGATCCAACTTGTGAATATTAACAGTCTTCACACTTTTTTTTTTTGGCCACCTCCCATTTTCTCAGTCAGAGCTAAATAAAGCATCCCAACATAAGGGGACATATTTCTGCCTCCAAGTTTCTATTCTGTTAATGAAATAATACTGCTTTGAGTAGATCACTACCCACTGTTCTTCAAAGTGCGAAGTAAAGAACAGGAATGTTGTACTTCAAATTCCTTAAATCACAACTTAATTAAATTTAAAAGCAAATGACAGACATCTGAATTCAAATTGTATTGCATTCTTCTTCCCCATTCCCCTCTACCTTCCTTTCTGTAATAATTAATTGTTTACAAACTGTCTTGGAACAGTTTAGGCAGAATTTTTCCGGGAGGATTTTAGAGAGCCATTTGATCAATCAATGGACTGTTAAAGGTACTTACTGTATGTCCAATACCACTGCGCTTATTATAAGGAGGGTACAGACATGCGTAGGACAGAGTCTGTGCCCTAGAGTACACTCCTTGCAATCTAGTTGGGAAGATAAGATCCAGAAACATGAAGCAGAGAACAATATGAGACAGTATGTGAGCTTTAGGATAACAAATTTAGAGCCGATAGTATCCTCAGATGCTCTCAATTCTGTCCCCTCATTTGTACAGACAGATATTAAGCCTAGCTTTTGTTGGTGGTCAGTCATTTTTTGGTCACGTCCAGCTCTTTTTGACCCTATTTGGAGTTTTCTTGGCAAAGATACTGGAGTGGTTTACCATTTCCTTCTTCAGCTCATTGTACAAGTGAGGAAACTGAGACAAACAGGGTTAACTGATTTGCCCACACAGGGTCACATAGCTAGTAAGTGTGTGAGGTTAGATTTGAACTGGGGTCTTCCTGACTCCAAGCCTGAGCCCTATCCACTGTACTACCTAGCTGCTCAGGGTTAACAGTAGGGATGCCCAGAGAGAGAGAGAGAGAGAGAGAGAAAAGAGAGAGAGAGAGAGAGAGAGAGAGAGAGAGAGAGAGAGAGAGAGAGAGAAAGCCATTTGAAACATATTGAAAAATACACAGAAAATAGAAGATTGGAAAGAAGCACAGACAAGCAGGACAATTTTGAAAGTAATATGAGTAATATGTATTTTTTTTAAAAAAAGACAAGCTATATAAAACAGAGTTTTATGGTTTTATATACAATCCTTTTTTTGTGTTTGGCTGTTAATGCAGAAACGTCCTTTTTGGGTTTTTAAGTTCAGAATAAAAACATAAAGTTACATTTTTTAAAAATGACAAAGGTAGAATTTGAGCCCAGGTCCTCTGATTCTGCTTTCTTAACTCAGCATTATTTCATATTTCTTCATATGTATTTTTCCTACTTGCTATTTCTTATGGCTGTGTGCATGTATGTAAGTAGATTTTAACAGACATATATAATGGAAGCTGAGTTTTTCTACTGTGCCACACTGATCTAAAACTCTCATTTTGCAGATGAAGAAAACTGAAGTCCAGAGACAGCAAGGTTATAGAGGTAGTAAACAGCAGAATCAGGAACTTAACATAAATGAAGCTAGGGGATCAGTGATAGAAATTCAGAAAAGAAATAGATCCAAGGGATGGAGCAGTTTTCATGGAGGAGGTAAAATCTGGGCTGGGCCTTGAAAGATTTGGTTACATGAGGGAGGAGAAAGGAGGGAGGATAGTGTGAATAAAGGCATGAAAACAAGAATGAGTAAAGTGAGAAACTGGCCTTAATGAAGCATAAGACATGTTGCAGAGTGATAGGAAGTAGGTTGGTAAATTTGGGTAGGACTTGGTTATGGAAGAACTTTAAAGCCTTTCCCTTGAAAAAGGGATTGGATACATTATGTTTTAGGCATCATCATCACCATCATAATGAAATTATTATTATTACTGTTATTATTGTTGTTAATTGTTCAGATTTAGACCCTAAAGGTCTGAGGAGGTCAGATGGCATTAATGATTTTAAGTGTGTGCTTAGCCCCTGGGAGTGGAAGGCCAGAATGGGATTTGTGTTTTAGAAGAAATCTATACTAGTGTCAAGAAATAGTTGACAAATTGTTAATTCCTTTCCGTTGTTTTTTTTTTTTCAAATTGCCCTGGGTATATCCCCATCCATGGGGTACCTGGATAACTGTTCCTATAGGTCTTTTGTAGGAAAGACAAAGATGACTAAGACATAGTCCTTACCCATAGCAGGCTTATAGTAGGCCAACTGATTATCATTCTAAATTGAAGTCCATTGGCTATTAAGAACATTTTAAACATACATTTTGGAAAGGAAAATGGCCAGATATCACAGAATTTTTGACAAGCCTGGAGAAGGATGCAGAACAAAAGCAACTTATCTGCTTACATGTTAGTTGTTTGCTTTTAGATTTTTATTGATATCCTTGGTTTTAACATCATCTTTTCTCAAGATATCCTTCCCCCCATACAGAAAGTCATCCTTATGACAAAGAACGAAAAAAGAGAAAAAAGCTTCAGCAAAATGAATCAACACATTGGACAAACTCTGACATTCTATGCAGTGATCCCAACCCATGCTCTCCTGCTTCTGTGAAGAAGGAAAAGGAGATTCCTTCTCACGCGTCTTCTCTGAAATCAGGCTTGGTCATTATAGTTATAGAACATACAGGTTTTTTAAAAAAACAATTTTATTGATACATTTTTTTCTTAACATTACTAAAATTTTCCCTCGTATCCTTTCCCTTCCCTCTTCAAGAGAGCTGTCCCATATAATAGTATTTTATTGGGAAAAAAAAAGTAAAAGAAGAGAAAAAAATCAACAAAATTGATTAATACATGGAAAAAAGTCTGAAAATATGTGTGATAGATCATATACGAGGACTTTCCTTCTCTACAAAGAAGGATGAAGAAGTCTTCTCATAACTATCCTCGGGGGCCAGGCTCATTCTTTGTATGTCTTAACATTAAGGTTTTATTATTTTGCTATAATTATTCTTCCTATTTTCATTTTCCCATTTATATCATACTTTGTATTAGTTCATATACGGTTTCTCATTATCCTCTGCATTGATTATATTTATTGTTTCTTATAGCACAGTGATCTATCATGTTTCTGTAACATGGTTCATAATGTAACCAATAGGCATATACTTCGCAGTTCTTTTTTTAAAAATTATTTTTAGTCATGTCCAATTCTTTGTGATCCCATTTGAGGTATTCTTGGCAAAGATACTGGAATGGTTTGCCATTTC